>NC_034190.2:85038331-85043331 GCF_002021735.2 Oncorhynchus kisutch
TTGGGTTTTCATAAGGTTAGGGCTCTGCTCAATGAGTGGCCCGCTCTTGTGAAGGGACATGGGTTATAAACTATAAAACACACCCTTCTCTTCCTCCACTATATAAGCCCTTGATGAAAATGTAACCTCCTTTTCCGAGGACGTGAGGACGATGTTAAAAGGACTAACATGTCAACTACAGAACTAAGCCAACCTGAGCGTGAGCTTTGGTTGCGAATGGTATGAACTTTGAACTCTTATTAATTGAAGAAGTGAGACATCCTAACCGTTGAGTTAGCAACAGCAGCTGTAAACGTGGGCAAGGAAAGGACGGACGAAGTATCCCGTCTAGCACAAAAACTACTGAAGCGCAGCTCAGAGTAAATATTTATTGCATTTTCCTTTTCCAAACGGGCGGTAATTTAGAATGCATAAGATTCTGTATTTACGACAGAGTAGCTGACTACGGCCCGATAGAGACTTAGCTTCTCCCTTTATTCCTCAGTCTTCTCGCTCTTTCACTCAAACCCAACCCCCGTATCTTTGTGTAACCAGCTGTCATATCTGTTCCGTCCGCTAGGGACGTTTTCCTTTATGACATAATTTGTAATCAATGTATGATTCATTCTGTGTATATGTAATTCTGTGTGATTAGTTAGGTATTTAGTAAATAAATAATTAAACACAATTTTATATTGCTGATTCAACTTGTTAGCCAGGTTTCGTGAAGATAGGTCTTTAAGGTCTTTTACTAGGTCTTTAAGAGTTTATTCGGACGATAACAGCTCTACAAACACTCTTTCGTGGTGCCCCGACTTTCTAGTTAATTATATTTACGTGATTATCTTAATCAGGTAATATTAATTACAGAGAAAGGATTTTATAGAATAGCATGTCATATCACTTAATCCGGCATAGCCAAAGACATGACACTACCGAATACTGTATTCATTTCAACACTGTACTCATTTCAATACTGTACTCATTTCAATACTGTATTCATTTCAATACTGTATTCATTTCAATACTGTATTCATTTCAATACTCACCTTTGAACTTGCCACTCTCCAGCAGGGCTCCAGACTCTTCCAGGGAAAAGAACTCTTCTATGGAGACGAAGTTGTAATCCACCCCTGATATCTCCCCGTCGCGAGGCTGTCTGGTCGTACCTGGAGAGGGACAGGTAACATTAGGACAGGTAGGGCTAGAACCCTAACACACACAGAAGCCAGGACAAAGTAATAATTATCTCCCCGTCGCGAGGCTGTCTGGTCATACCTGGAGAGGTACAGGTGACATTAGGATAGGTAGGGCTAGAACCCTAACACACACAGAAGCCAGGACAAAGTAATAATTATCTCCTCGTCCCGAGGGTGTCTGATTATACCAGCACATACAGTGGCTTGCAAAAGTATTCATCCCCCCCCCCCCCCTCCTTGGCATTTTTCCTATTTTGTTGCCTTACAACCTGGAATTAAAATATATTTCTTGTGGGTTTGTATCATTTGATTTACATAACATGCCCACCACTTTGAAGATGCAAAATATTTGGGGGGGTGAAACAAGCAAGAAATAACGGAAAACTTGAGCGTGCATAACTATTCACCCCCCCCCCCAATATCAATACCTTGTAAAGCCACCTTTTGCAGCAATAACAGCTGCAAGTATCTTGGGGTGTGCCCTCTGTAGCGCCTTACGGTCAGATGCCGAGTAGTTGCCATACCAGGCGGTGATGCAACCGGTCAGGATGCTCTCAATGGTGCAGCTGTATAACATTTAGAGTATCTGGGGACCCATGCCAAATATTTTCAATCTCCTGGGGGTAAAGGTTTTGTCGTGCCCGCTTCACAACTGTCTTGGTGTGTTTGGACCATGATAGTTCGTTGGTGATGTGGACAGCAAGGAACTTGAAACTCTCAACCCGCTCCACTACAGCACCATCGATGTTAATGGGGGCCTGTTCAGCCTGCCTTTTCCTGTAGTCCACGATCAGCTCCTTTGTCTTGCTCACATTGAGGGAGAGGTTGTTGTCCTGGCACCACACAGCCAGTTCTCTGACCTCCTCCCAATAGGCTGTCTCACCGTTGTCGGTCACTGTTGTGTCGACAGCAAACTTAATGATGGTGTTGGAGTCATGTTTGGCCACGCAGTCGTGGGTGAACAGGGAATACAGGAGGGGACTAAGGACACACCCCTGAGGGGCCCCAGTGTTGAGGATCAGCTTGGCAGATGTGTTGTTGCCTACCCTTACCACCTGGGGGGTGTCCTGTCAGGAAGTCCAGGATCCAGTTTCAGAGGGAGGTGTTTAGTCCCAGGGTCCTTAGCTTAGTGATGAGCTTCGTGGGCACTATGGTGTTGAATGCTGAGCTGTAGTTAATGAACAGCATTCTCACATAGGTGTTCCTTTTGTCCAGGTGGGAAAGGGCAGTGTGGAGTGCGATTGAGATTGCGTCATCTGTGGATCTGTTGGGGAGGTATGCGAATTGGGGTGGGTCTAGGGAATCCTATCCGGGAGGCATTGGATAAATCACGGAACATATTCCAGTCTGTGTTAGCAAAACAGTCCTGTAGTGTAGCATCAGCGTCATCTGACGACTTCCCTATTGAGCGAGTCACTGGTACTTCCTGCTTTAGTTTTTGCTTGTAAGCAGGAATCAGGAGGATATAATTATGGTCAGATTTGCCAAATGGGGGCCGCAGGAGAGCTTTGCACACATCTCTGGGTGTGTGGAGTAAAGATGGTCTAGAGTTTTTTTCCCTTTGGTTGCACATGTAACATTCTGGTAGAAATGAGGTAAAACTGATTTAAGTTTGCCTGCATTAAAGTCCCCGGCCACTAGGAGTGCCGCTTCTGGGTGAGCATTTTCTTGCTTGCTTATGGCCTTATACAGCTGGTTGAGTGTGGTATTAGTGCCAGCATCGGTCTAGACTACTATGAATAATATAGATGAGAACTCTCTTGGTAGATAGTGTGGTCTACAGCTTATCATAAGGTACTCTACCTCAGACGAGCAATACCTCGAGACTTCTTTAATATTAGACATTGCGCACCAGCTGTTATTGACAAATAGACACACACCCCACCCCTCGTCTTACCAAACGTAGCTTCTCTGTTCTGTCGGTGCTGGAAAACCCAGCCAGCTGTTTATTCTCCGTGTCGTCCTTCAGCCACGACTCGGTGAAACATAAGATATTAGTTCTTGGTAGAATAATTGTAATCGTAGGTCATCAATTTTATTTTCCAATGATTTCATGTTAGCAAGTAGAACGGAAGGCAGTGGGAGTTTACTCGCTCGCCTATGGGTTCTCAGAAGGCAGCCCGATCTGCGTCCTCTTTTCCTCCGTCTTTTCTTCACACAAATGATGGGGCCTGTTCCCTGGAGAGCAGTATATCTTTCTCGTCGGACTCGTTAAAGGAAAAAAGCTTATTCCAGTTCGAGGTGAGCAATCCCAGTTCTGACATCCAGAAGTTATTTTCTGTCATAAGAGACGGTAGCAGCTACATTATGTACAAAATATGTTTAAAAAAAGTTACAAACAACGAAAAAACGAGCAAAATAGCACAGTTGGTCAGGAGCATGTAAAACATCATCCTCTTCGGCACCACATCCTTCAGCGTGTGTAAAGTCTATCAATAACAAAGCCTTTATCAAGTGTAAAGTATATCAATAACAAATCCTTTATCAGGTGTAAAGTCTATCAATAACAAGTCCTTTATCAGGTTTAAAATCTATCAATAACAAATCCTTTATCAGGTGTAAAGTCTATCAATAACAAATCCTTTATCAGGTGTAAAGTCTATCAATAACAAATCCTTTATCAGGTGTAAAGTCTATCAATAACAAATCCTTTATCAGGTGTAAAGTCTATCAATAACGAAGCTCACAGTACACAACTGTGCCGTTACATACTCTGTTATTTCATGTGAACGGCAAATTGCATCCAAACTCTAAATTAGTCATGTAGAATAGTGGTTGACATGGAGGCATGAGGCTGGAGGAGAAATAACACCTGCATCCCAAATGGATCACTATATAATGTAGTGCACTACGCATAAGACCAGGACCCTGATCAAAAGCACTACTCTATGTAGGGAATAGGCTGCCATTTGGGATTGCAGGCCCCAAAAACACAAAACCAGCAGTCTGTCACAATGAATCAACTTACTGGCCTGGCGCCTAATGGCAGTTGCTATAGAAACAGGTCAGTCACACGAACTATACACTTATTTTCCTTTATTTCGTCTCCTGATGTGTTTTTGAATGAGAGCAGCACCCGCCTACCTGGTAGGAAGATACCAGCATCACCCGCCTACCTGGTAGGAAGATACCAGCATCACCCGCCTACCTGGTAGGAAGATACCAGCAGCACCCGCCTACCTGGTAGGAAGATACCAGCATCACCCGCCTACCTGGTAGGAAGATACCAGCATCACCCGCCTACCTAGCTGGAAGATACTAGCAGCACCCGCCTACCTAGCTGGAAGACACCAGCATCACCCGTCTACCTGGTAGGAAGATACCAGCATCACCCGTCTACCTGGTAGGAAGATACCAGCATCACCCGCCTACCTAGCTGGAAGATACCAGCATCACCCGCCTACCTAGCTGGAAGATACCAGCAGCACCCGCCTACCTGGTAGGAAGATACCAGCAGCACCCGCCTACCCTGCAGGAAGATGCCAGCATCACCCGCCTACCTGGTAGGAAGATACCAGCAGCACCCGCCTACCTGGCAGGAAGATACCAGCATCACCCGCCTACCTGGTAGGAAGATACCAGCATCACCCGCCTACCTAGCTGGAAGATACTAGCAGCACCCGCCTACCTAGCTGGAAGACACCAGCATCACCCGTCTACCTGGTAGGAAGATACCAGCAGCACCCATCTACCTGGTAGGAAGATACCAGCAGCACTCGCCAACCTGGTAGGAAGACACCAGCAGCACCCGCCTAGCCTGCAGGAAGATGCCAGCATCACCCGCCTACCTGGTAGGAAGATACCAGCAGCACCCGCCTACCT
>NC_034190.2:85048331-85090831 GCF_002021735.2 Oncorhynchus kisutch
ACTACTACAGTACAAACTACCTACTACAGGAGAGACCAACTACTACAGTACACACTACCTACTACAGGACAGACCAACTACTACAGTACACACTACCTACTACAGTACACACTACCTTCTACAGTATACACTACCTACTACAGTATACACTACCTACTACAGTATACACTACCTACTACAGTACACACTACCTACTACAGTATACACTACCTACTACAGTACACACTACCTACTACAGTATACACTACCTACTACAGTACACACTACCTACTACAGTACACACTACCTACTACAGTATACACTACCTTCTACAGTATACACTACCTACGACAGTATACACTACCTACTACAGTATACACTACCTACTACAGTATACACTACCTTCTACAGTATACACTACCTACTACAGTATACACTACCTACTACAGTATACACTACCTAGTACAGTATACACTACCTACTACAGTATACACTACCTACTACAGTATACACTACCTACTACAGAGATATAATACTACAGTACAGTACACACTACCTACTACAGTATACACTACCTACTACAGTATACACTACCTACTACAGTATACACTACCTACTACAGGAGAGACCAACTACTACAGTACACACTACCTACTACAGGACAGACCAACTACTACAGTACACACTACCTACTACAGTACACACTACCTTCTACAGTATACACTACCTACTACAGTATACACTACCTACTACAGTATACACTACCTACTACAGTACACACTACCTACTACAGTATACACTACCTACTACAGTACACACTACCTACTACAGTACACACTACCTACTACAGTATACACTACCTACTACAGTATACACTACCTACTACAGTATACACTACCTTCTACAGTATACACTACCTACTACAGTATACACTACCTACTACAGTATACACTACCTAGTACAGTATACACTACCTACTACAGTATACACTACCTACTACAGAGATATAATACTACAGTACAGTACACACTACCTACTACAGTATACACTACCTACTACAGTATACACTACCTACTACAGTATACACTACCTTCTACAGTATACACTACCTACTACAGTATACACTACCTACTACAGTATACACTACCTACTACAGAGATATAATACTACAGTACAGTACACACTACCTACTACAGTATACACTACCTACTACAGTATACACTACCTTCTACAGTATACACTACCTACTACAGAATACACTACCTACTACAGTATACACTACCTTCTACAGTATACACTACCTACTACAGTATACACTACCTACTACAGTATACACTACCTACTACACAGATAGAATACTACAGTACAGTACACACTACCTACTACAGTATACACTACCTTCTACAGTACACACTACCTACTACAGTATACACTACCTACTACAGTATACACTACCTACTACAGTATACACTACCTACTACAGAATACACTACCTACTATAGTATACACTACCTTCTACAGTATACACTACCTACTACAGTATACACTACCTACTACAGTATACACTACCTAGTACAGTATACACTACCTACTACAGTATACACTACCTACTACAGTATACACTACCTACTACAGAGATATAATACTACAGTACAGTACACACTACCTACTACAGTATACACTACCTACTACAGTATACACTACCTACTACAGTATACACTACCTACTACAGGAGAGACCAACTACTACAGTACACACTACCTACTACAGGACAGACCAACTACTACAGTACACACTACCTACTACAGTACACACTACCTTCTACAGTATACACTACCTACTACAGTATACACTACCTACTACAGTATACACTACCTACTACAGTACACACTACCTACTACAGTATACACTACCTACTACAGTACACACTACCTACTACAGTACACACTACCTACTACAGTATACACTACCTACTACAGTATACACTACCTACTACAGTATACACTACCTTCTACAGTATACACTACCTACTACAGTATACACTACCTACTACAGTATACACTACCTAGTACAGTATACACTACCTACTACAGTATACACTACCTACTACAGAGATATAATACTACAGTACAGTACACACTACCTACTACAGTATACACTACCTACTACAGTATACACTACCTACTACAGTATACACTACCTTCTACAGTATACACTACCTACTACAGTATACACTACCTACTACAGTATACACTACCTACTACAGAGATATAATACTACAGTACAGTACACACTACCTACTACAGTATACACTACCTACTACAGTATACACTACCTTCTACAGTATACACTACCTACTACAGAATACACTACCTACTACAGTATACACTACCTTCTACAGTATACACTACCTACTACAGTATACACTACCTACTACAGTATACACTACCTACTACACAGATAGAATACTACAGTACAGTACACACTACCTACTACAGTATACACTACCTTCTACAGTACACACTACCTACTACAGTATACACTACCTACTACAGTATACACTACCTACTACAGTATACACTACCTACTACAGAATACACTACCTACTACAGTATACACTACCTTCTACAGTATACACTACCTACTACAGTATACACTACCTACTACAGTATACACTACCTACTACAGAACAGACTACAATAACTACTACAGTACAAACTACCTACTACAGGAGAGACCAACTACTACAGTACACACTACCTACTACAGGACAGACCAACTACTACAGTACACACTACCTACTATAGGACAGACCAACTACTACAGTATACACTACCTACTACAGAATACACTACCTACTACAGTATACACTACCTACTACAGTACACACTACCTACTACAGTATACACTACCTACTACAGTATACACTACCTACTACAGGACAGACCAACTACTACAGTATACACTACCTTCTACAGTATACACTACCTACTACAGTATACACTACCTTCTACAGTATACACTACCTACTACAGTATACACTACCTACTACAGTACACACTACCTACTACAGTATACACTACCTACTACAGTATACACTACCTTCTACAGTATACACTACCTACTACAGTATACACTACCTACTACAGTATACACTACCTTCTACAGTATATACTACCTACTACAGTATACACTACCTTCTACAGTATACACTACCTACTACAGTATACACTACCTACTACAGTATACACTACCTTCTACAGTATACACTACCTACTACAGTATACACTACCTACTACAGTACACACTACCTACTACAGTATACACTACCTACTACAGTATACACTACCTACTACAGTATACACTACCTTCTACAGTATACACTACCTGCTACAGTATACACTACCTACTACAGTATACACTACCTTCTACAGTATACACTACCTACTACAGTATACACTACCTACTACAGTATACACTACCTACTACAGAGATATAATACTACAGTACAGTACACACTACCTACTACAGTATACACTACCTACTACAGTATACACTACCTACTACAGTATACACTACCTACTACAGTATACACTACTTTCTACAGTATACACTACCTACTACAGTACACACTACCTTCTACAGTATACACTACCTACTACAGAATACACTACCTACTACAGTATACACTACCTTCTACAGTATACACTACCTACTACAGTATACACTACCTACTACAGTATACACTACCTACTACAGAACAGACTACAATAACTACTACAGTACAAACTACCTACTACAGGAGAGACCAACTACTACAGTATACACTACCTACTACAGGACAGACCAACTACTACAGTACACACTACCTACTACAGGACAGACCAACTACTACAGTATACACTACCTACTACAGTATACACTACCTACTACAGTATACACTACCTAGTACAGTATACACTACCTACTACAGTATACACTACCTACTACAGTATACACTACCTACTACAGAGATATAATACTACAGTACAGTACACACTACCTACTACAGTATACACTACCTACTACAGTATACACTACCTACTACAGTATACACTACCTACTACAGGAGAGACCAACTACTACAGTACACACTACCTACTACAGGACAGACCAACTACTACAGTACACACTACCTACTACAGTACACACTACCTTCTACAGTATACACTACCTACTACAGTATACACTACCTACTACAGTATACACTACCTACTACAGAACAGACTACAATAACTACTACAGTACAAACTACCTACTACAGGAGAGACCAACTACTACAGTACACACTACCTACTACAGGACAGACCAACTACTACAGTACACACTACCTACTACAGTACACACTACCTTCTACAGTATACACTACCTACTACAGTATACACTACCTACTACAGTATACACTACCTACTACAGTACACACTACCTACTACAGTATACACTACCTACTACAGTACACACTACCTACTACAGTATACACTACCTACTACAGTACACACTACCTACTACAGTACACACTACCTACTACAGTATACACTACCTTCTACAGTATACACTACCTACTACAGTATACACTACCTAGTACAGTATACACTACCTAGTACAGTATACACTACCTACTACAGTATACACTACCTACTACAGTATACACTACCTACTACAGTATACACTACCTACTACAGAACAGACTACAATAACTACTACAGTACAAACTACCTACTACAGGAGAGACCAACTACTACAGTACACACTACCTACTACAGGACAGACCAACTACTACAGTACACACTACCTACTACAGTACACACTACCTTCTACAGTATACACTACCTACTACAGTATACACTACCTACTACAGTATACACTACCTACTACAGTACACACTACCTACTACAGTATACACTACCTACTACAGTACACACTACCTACTACAGTATACACTACCTACTACAGTACACACTACCTACTACAGTACACACTACCTACTACAGTATACACTACCTTCTACAGTATACACTACCTACGACAGTATACACTACCTACTACAGTATACACTACCTACTACAGTATACACTACCTACTACAGTATACACTACCTTCTACAGTATACACTACCTACTACAGTATACACTACCTACTACAGTATACACTACCTAGTACAGTATACACTACCTACTACAGTATACACTACCTACTACAGTATACACTACTACAGTACAGTACACACTACCTACTACAGTATACACTACCTACTACAGTATACACTACCTACTACAGTATACACTACCTACTACAGGAGAGACCAACTACTACAGTACACACTACCTACTACAGGACAGACCAACTACTACAGTACACACTACCTACTACAGTACACACTACCTTCTACAGTATACACTACCTACTACAGTATACACTACCTACTACAGTATACACTACCTACTACAGTACACACTACCTACTACAGTATACACTACCTACTACAGTACACACTACCTACTACAGTATACACTACCTACTACAGTATACACTACCTGCTACAGTATACACTACCTTCTACAGTATACACTACCTACTACAGTATACACTACCTACTACAGTATACACTACCTAGTACAGTATACACTACCTACTACAGTATACACTACCTACTACAGAGATATAATACTACAGTACAGTACACACTACCTACTACAGTATACACTACCTACTACAGTATACACTACCTACTACAGTATACACTACCTACTACAGTATACACTACCTTCTACAGTATACACTACCTACTACAGTATACACTACCTACTACAGTATACACTACCTACTACAGAGATATAATACTACAGTACAGTACACACTACCTACTACAGTATACACTACCTACTACAGTATACACTACCTTCTACAGTATACACTACCTACTACAGAATACACTACCTACTACAGTATACACTACCTTCTACAGTATACACTACCTACTACAGTATACACTACCTACTACGGTATACACTACCTACTACACAGATAGAATACTACAGTACAGTACACACTACCTACTACAGTATACACTACCTTCTACAGTACACACTACCTACTACAGTATACACTACCTACTACAGTATACACTACCTACTACAGTATACACTACCTACTACAGAATACACTACCTACTACAGTATACACTACCTTCTACAGTATACACTACCTACTACAGTATACACTACCTACTACAGTATACACTACCTACTACAGAACAGACTACAATAACTACTACAGTACAAACTACCTACTACAGGAGAGACCAACTACTACAGTACACACTACCTACTACAGGACAGACCAACTACTACAGTACACACTACCTACTATAGGACAGACCAACTACTACAGTATACACTACCTACTACAGAATACACTACCTACTACAGTATACACTACCTACTACAGTACACACTACCTACTACAGTATACACTACCTACTACAGTATACACTACCTACTACAGGACAGACCAACTACTACAGTATACACTACCTTCTACAGTATACACTACCTACTACAGTATACACTACCTTCTACAGTATACACTACCTACTACAGTATACACTACCTACTACAGTACACACTACCTACTACAGTATACACTACCTACTACAGTATACACTACCTTCTACAGTATACACTACCTACTACAGTATACACTACCTACTACAGTATACACTACCTTCTACAGTATATACTACCTACTACAGTATACACTACCTTCTACAGTATACACTACCTACTACAGTATACACTACCTACTACAGTATACACTACCTTCTACAGTATACACTACCTACTACAGTATACACTACCTACTACAGTACACACTACCTACTACAGTATACACTACCTACTACAGTATACACTACCTACTACAGTATACACTACCTTCTACAGTATACACTACCTGCTACAGTATACACTACCTACTACAGTATACACTACCTTCTACAGTATACACTACCTACTACAGTATACACTACCTACTACAGTATACACTACCTACTACAGAGATATAATACTACAGTACAGTACACACTACCTACTACAGTATACACTACCTACTACAGTATACACTACCTACTACAGTATACACTACCTACTACAGTATACACTACTTTCTACAGTATACACTACCTACTACAGTACACACTACCTTCTACAGTATACACTACCTACTACAGAATACACTACCTACTACAGTATACACTACCTTCTACAGTATACACTACCTACTACAGTATACACTACCTACTACAGTATACACTACCTACTACAGAACAGACTACAATAACTACTACAGTACAAACTACCTACTACAGGAGAGACCAACTACTACAGTATACACTACCTACTACAGGACAGACCAACTACTACAGTACACACTACCTACTACAGGACAGACCAACTACTACAGTATACACTACCTACTACAGTATACACTACCTACTACAGTATACACTACCTAGTACAGTATACACTACCTACTACAGTATACACTACCTACTACAGTATACACTACCTACTACAGAGATATAATACTACAGTACAGTACACACTACCTACTACAGTATACACTACCTACTACAGTATACACTACCTACTACAGTATACACTACCTACTACAGGAGAGACCAACTACTACAGTACACACTACCTACTACAGGACAGACCAACTACTACAGTACACACTACCTACTACAGTACACACTACCTTCTACAGTATACACTACCTACTACAGTATACACTACCTACTACAGTATACACTACCTACTACAGTACACACTACCTACTACAGTATACACTACCTACTACAGTACACACTACCTACTACAGTACACACTACCTACTACAGTATACACTACCTACTACAGTATACACTACCTACTACAGTATACACTACCTTCTACAGTATACACTACCTACTACAGTATACACTACCTACTACAGTATACACTACCTAGTACAGTATACACTACCTACTACAGTATACACTACCTACTACAGAGATATAATACTACAGTACAGTACACACTACCTACTACAGTATACACTACCTACTACAGTATACACTACCTACTACAGTATACACTACCTACTACAGTATACACTACCTTCTACAGTATACACTACCTACTACAGTATACACTACCTACTACAGTATACACTACCTACTACAGAGATATAATACTACAGTACAGTACACACTACCTACTACAGTATACACTACCTACTACAGTATACACTACCTTCTACAGTATACACTACCTACTACAGAATACACTACCTACTACAGTATACACTACCTTCTACAGTATACACTACCTACTACAGTATACACTACCTACTACAGTATACACTACCTACTACACAGATAGAATACTACAGTACAGTACACACTACCTACTACAGTATACACTACCTACTACAGTATACACTACCTACTACAGTATACACTACCTACTACAGAATACACTACCTACTACAGTATACACTACCTTCTACAGTATACACTACCTACTACAGTATACACTACCTACTACAGTATACACTACCTTCTACAGTATACACTACCTACTACAGTATACACTACCTACTACAGAGATATAATACTACAGTACAGTACACACTACCTACTACAGTATACACTACCTACTACAGTATACACTACCTACTACAGTATACACTACCTACTACAGTACACACTACCTACTACAGTATACACTACCTACTACAGTATACACTACCTACTACAGGACAGACCAACTACTACAGTATACACTACCTTCTACAGTATACACTACCTACTACAGTATACACTACCTTCTACAGTATACACTACCTACTACAGTATACACTACCTACTACAGTACACACTACCTACTACAGTATACACTACCTACTACAGTATACACTACCTTCTACAGTATACACTACCTACTACAGTATACACTACCTACTACAGTATACACTACCTTCTACAGTATATACTACCTACTACAGTATACACTACCTTCTACAGTATACACTACCTACTACAGTATACACTACCTTCTACAGTATACACTACCTACTACAGTATACACTACCTACTACAGTATACACTACCTACTACAGTACACACTACCTACTACAGTATACACTACCTACTACAGTATACACTACCTTCTACAGTATACACTACCTACTACAGTATACACTACCTACTACAGTATACACTACCTTCTACAGTATATACTACCTACTACAGTATACACTACCTTCTACAGTATACACTACCTACTACAGTATACACTACCTACTACAGTATACACTACCTACTACAGTATACACTACCTAGTACAGTATACACTACCTACTACAGTATACACTACCTACTACAGAGATATAATACTACAGTACAGTACACACTACCTACTACAGTATACACTACCTACTACAGTATACACTACCTACTACAGTATACACTACCTACTACAGTATACACTACCTTCTACAGTATACACTACCTACTACAGTATACACTACCTACTACAGTATACACTACCTACTACAGAGATATAATACTACAGTACAGTACACACTACCTACTACAGTATACGCTACCTACTACAGTATACACTACCTACTACAGTATACACTACCTACTACAGTATACACTACTTTCTACAGTATACACTACCTACTACAGTACACACTACCTTCTACAGTATACACTACCTACTACAGAATACACTACCTACTACAGTATACACTACCTTCTACAGTATACACTACCTACTACAGTATACACTACCTACTACAGTATACACTACCTACTACAGAACAGACTACAATAACTACTACAGTACAAACTACCTACTACAGGAGAGACCAACTACTACAGTATACACTACCTACTACAGGACAGACCAACTACTACAGTACACACTACCTACTACAGGACAGACCAACTACTACAGTATACACTACCTACTACAGTATACACTACCTACTACAGTATACACTACCTAGTACAGTATACACTACCTACTACAGTATACACTACCTACTACAGTATACACTACCTACTACAGAGATATAATACTACAGTACAGTACACACTACCTACTACAGTATACACTACCTACTACAGTATACACTACCTACTACAGGAGAGACCAACTACTACAGTACACACTACCTACTACAGGACAGACCAACTACTACAGTACACACTACCTACTACAGTACACACTACCTTCTACAGTATACACTACCTACTACAGTATACATTACCTACTACAGTATACACTACCTACTACAGTACACACTACCTACTACAGTATACACTACCTACTACAGTACACACTACCTACTACAGTACACACTACCTACTACAGTATACACTACCTACTACAGTATACACTACCTACTACAGTATACACTACCTTCTACAGTATACACTACCTACTACAGTATACACTACCTACTACAGTATACACTACCTAGTACAGTATACACTACCTACTACAGTATACACTACCTACTACAGAGATATAATACTACAGTACAGTACACACTACCTACTACAGTATACACTACCTACTACAGTATACACTACCTACTACAGTATACACTACCTTCTACAGTATACACTACCTACTACAGTATACACTACCTACTACAGTATACACTACCTACTACAGAGATATAATACTACAGTACAGTACACACTACCTACTACAGTATACACTACCTACTACAGTATACACTACCTTCTACAGTATACACTACCTACTACAGAATACACTACCTACTACAGTATACACTACCTTCTACAGTATACACTACCTACTACAGTATACACTACCTACTACAGTATACACTACCTACTACACAGATAGAATACTACAGTACAGTACACACTACCTACTACAGTATACACTACCTACTACAGTATACACTACCTACTACAGTATACACTACCTTCTACAGTATACACTACCTACTACAGTATACACTACCTACTACAGTATACACTACCTACTACAGAACAGACTACAATAACTACTACAGTACAAACTACCTACTACAGGAGAGACCAACTACTACAGTACACACTACCTACTACAGGACAGACCAACTACTACAGTACACACTACCTACTATAGGACAGACCAACTACTACAGTATACACTACCTACTACAGAATACACTACCTACTACAGTATACACTACCTACTACAGTACACACTACCTACTACAGTATACACTACCTACTACAGTATACACTACCTACTACAGGACAGACCAACTACTACAGTATACACTACCTTCTACAGTATACACTACCTACTACAGTATACACTACCTTCTACAGTATACACTACATACTACAGTATACACTACCTACTACAGTACACACTACCTACTACAGTATACACTACCTACTACAGTATACACTACCTTCTACAGTATACACTACCTACTACAGTATACACTACCTACTACAGTATACACTACCTTCTACAGTATATACTACCTACTACAGTATACACTACCTTCTACAGTATACACTACCTACTACAGTATACACTACCTACTACAGTATACACTACCTTCTACAGTATACACTACCTACTACAGTATACACTACCTACTACAGTATACACTACCTACTACAGTACACTACCTACTACAGTATACACTACCTACTACAGTATACACTACCTACTACAGTATACACTACCTTCTACAGTATACACTACCTACTACAGTATACACTACCTTCTACAGTATACACTACCTACTACAGTATACACTACCTACTACAGTATACACTACCTACTACAGAGATATAATACTACAGTACAGTACACACTACCTACTACAGTATACACTACCTACTACAGTATACACTACCTACTACAGTATACACTACCTACTACAGTATACACTACTTTCTACAGTATACACTACCTACTACAGTACACACTACCTTCTACAGTATACACTACCTACTACAGAATACACTACCTACTACAGTATACACTACCTTCTACAGTATACACTACCTACTACAGTATACACTACCTACTACAGTATACACTACCTACTACAGAACAGACTACAATAACTACTACAGTACAAACTACCTACTACAGGAGAGACCAACTACTACAGTATACACTACCTACTACAGGACAGACCAACTACTACAGTACACACTACCTACTACAGGACAGACCAACTACTACAGTATACACTACCTACTACAGGACAGACCAACTACTACAGTACACACTACCTACTACAGAACACACTACCTACTACAAGACAGACTACAGTAACTACTACAGTACAGAGTACCTACTACAGTACACACTACCTACTACAGTACACACTACCTACTACAAGACAGACTACCTACGACAGCACACACTACCTACTACAAGACAGACAGCCTACGACAGTACACACTACCTACTACAAAACAGACAGTACAGTACAGATTAACTACTACAGTACAGATGAACTACTACAGTACAGTACATACTACCTGTTACAGGACAGTAGGACAAGTAACAGTAGAGCAGTAGACAGTAGGTCAAGTAGAGTAAAGCAGTAGACAGTAGAACAAGTAGCAACAGAGCAGAAGACAGCAGGACAAGTAAGACTAGAGCAGTAGACAGTAGAACAAGTAGCAACAGAGCAGTAGACAGTAGGACAAGTAAGACTAGAGCAGTAGACAGTAGGACAAGTAGCAACAGAGCAGAAGACAGCAGGACAAGTAAGACTAGAGCAGTAGACAGTAGGACAAGTAGAGTAAAGCAGTAGACAGTAGAACAAGTAGCAACAGAGCAGTAGACAGTAGGACAAGTAAGACTAGAGCAGTAGAAAGTAGGACAAGTGCAATAGAGCAGTAGAAAGTAGGACAAGTGGCAGTAAAGCAGTAGACAGTAGGACAAGTGACTGTAGAGCAGTAGACAGTAGGACAAGTAACTGTAGAGCAGTAGAAAGTAGGACAAGTGAAATAGACCAGTAGACATTAGGACAAGTAACAGTACAGTAGTAGAAAGTAGGACAAGTGCCAGTAAAGCAGTAGACAGTAGGACAAGTGACTGTAGAGCAGTAGACAGTAGGACAAGTGACTGTAGAGCAGTAGAAAGTAGGACAAGTGCAATAGAGCAGTAGAAAGTAGGACAAGTGGCAGTAAAGCAGTAGAAAGTAGGACAAGTACCAGTAAAGCAGTAGAAAGTAGGACAACTGCCAATAGAGCAGTAGAAGTAGGACAAGTTGCAGTAGAGCAGTAGGACAAGTAGAAGTAGACAGTAGCAGTAGACAGTAGGACAAGTAGAAGTAGACAGTAGCAGTGGACAGTAGAAGTAGACAGTAGACAGTAGGACAAGTGAAAGTAAAGCAGTAGAAAGTAGGACAAGTTGCAGTAGACAGTAGGACAAGTAGCAGTAGACAGTAGGACAAGTAGCAGTAGACAGTAGGACAAGTAGAGGTAGACAGTAGCAGTAGAAGTAGACAGTAGGACAAGTAGAGGTAGACATTAGCAGTAGACAGTAGGACAAGTAGAGGTAGACAGTACCAGTCCTGGGTTCAGATGATTTCAATTACTTTATCTGTGCTTGATTGAGCTTGCCTGGATTAATTTCCCAATAACAACTGTAAACCCTGCACATCTGGCACTCCAGGCGAACTAGAGCGAATGCTCAACGCAGTTGGAATGATTTCAAATAGTGATGGGTACAGGACAGGCGACTCACTACACAGGCTGGACGGTAGGCTAGAAGCTAGCAGGTTTAAGGTGAATCTGAATTGAAGTCAGAGGCTAGAAGCTAGCAGGTTTAAAGTGAATCTGAATTGAAGTCAGAGGATAGAAGCTAGTAGGTTTAGGGTCAATCTGAATTGAAGTCACAGGATAGAAGCTAGCAGGTTTAGGGTCAATCTGAATTGAAGTAAGACGGTTAGAAGCTAGCAGGTTTAGGGTCAATCTGAATTGAAGTAAGACGGTTAGAAGCTAGCAGGTTTAGGGTCAATCTGAATTGAAGTCAGAGGATAGAAGCTAGCAGGTTTAGGGTCAATCTGAATTGAAGTAAGACGGTTAGAAGCTAGCAGGTTTAGGGTCAATCTGAATTGAAGTAAGACGGTTAGAAGCTAGCAGGTTTAGGGTCAATCTGAATTGAAGTCACAGGATAGAAGCTAGCAGGTTTAGGGTCAATCTGAATTGAAGTAAGACGGTTAGAAGCTAGCAGGTTTAGGGTCAATCTGAATTGAAGTCACAGGATAGAAGCTAGCAGGTTTAGGGTCAATCTGAATTGAAGTAAGACGGTTAGAAGCTAGCAGGTTTAGGGTCAATCTGAATTGAAGTAAGACGGTTAGAAGCTAGCAGGTTTAGGGTCAATCTGAATTGAAGTCACAGGATAGAAGCTAGCAGGTTTAGGGTCAATCTGAATTGAAGTCAGAGGCTAGAAGCTAGCAGGTTTAGGGTCAATCTGAATTGAAGTCAGTCAGTTCAGGAAGGGATTTGAATTAAACATTCGTAGAAAGAAAAAAACTGAAAAAAGTTTGAAATAAATAGCTTCTCCTTTTCGATTTATTGAGAAGTCATTGAAAATAAAAAATAACATTTTAATTATTAAATTTTAATTTAAGTTTACTTCCTGAATTGACTGATTTATTGAAATTGTCCTTTACCTAGTAGCTACTCTTACATATGGAGTTACATTTCACATGAAGTTAGCTACATTTTTATAAATACCAACTTTTGCATGAAAAGTGTCGGACGCACATTTTTTGGGAATGCACAGTTTATGAGGCCCCAGGACGTCCTCAGGACTTTCATTTTACTAGTCCTCAGGACTTTCATTTTACTAGTCCTCAGGACTTTCATTTTACTAGTCCTCAGGACTTTCATTTGACTAGTCCTCGGGACTTTCATTTTACTAGTCCTCAGGACTTTCATTTTACTAGTCCTCAGGACTTTCATTTTACTAGTCCTCGAGACTTTCATTTTACTAGTCCTCAGGACTTTCATTTTACTAGTCCTCAGGACTTTCATTTTACTTGTCCTCGGGACTTTCATTTTACTAGTCCTCAGGACTTTCATTTTACTAGTCCTCGAGACTTTCATTTTACTAGTCCTCAGGACCTTCATTTTACTAGTCCTCGAGACTTTCATTTTACTAGTCCTCGGGACTTTCATTTCACTAGTCCTCGGGACTTTCATTTTACTAGTCCTCAGGACTTTCATTTTACTAGTCCTCGAGACTTTCATTTTACTAGTCCTCAGGACTTTCATTTTACTCGTCCTCGAGACTTTCATTTTACTAGTCCTCAGGACATTGCATGACGGTCAAAAGCTGTAGGACCTTTGTCTAGTTCCCTGTAAGTTCCCAGGACCATGACACAACCTTTTTTAGGACCACCTCAGGACTTTCATTTTACTACCCTGCAAACGAAAATAAGTGGTCCACTAAAATGGTCAGAACGTTGTGTCGTGGTCCCCTGGAGGTTTTGTCTAGTTCCCGGTTGGTGTGTGTGTGTGTGTGTGTGTGTGTGTGTGTGTGTGTGTGTGTGTGTGTGTGTGTGTGTGTGTGTGTGTGTGTGTGTGTGTGTGTGTGTGTGTGTGTGTGTGTGTGTGGGTACCTGGCGAGACAGTTTTAATGCGTATGGGATGGGGGCATGAGTTGAGGACCCCTCTCACGTCTCCTAGTGTCATGCCCAGGACGGGCGTACCCCCGATCTCCAGTATGACGTCACCCACTGTGGCCCCGCCTCCCGGTGCTGCTGTGACGAATGGGAACTCTCCGTAGTCAGCCCCGCCCCCGATGGCCACACCTAGCTCCCCAGACCCACCCCCCAGGGGAACAAAACTCTCCTGCACCTTGGAACGCCAGTGCAGCTTGTTCACTGTGGCCTTAGACATTGTGGCAGACCTGGAAGAGACACAAGACAGCACAGAGATGGTCAATACATCGTACAAAAGATAGCACAGGGAGCTGTGGCCTTAGACATGGTAGTAGAGCTGGAACAGAATAGCACAGGCCACAGGGATGGTAACAACACCACACGAGTGGGGAAAACAGAACCATGAAAACAGACCCATGAAAACAGACCCATGAAACTAGAACCATGAAAACAGACCCATGAAAACAGAACCCTGAAAACGGACCCATGAAAACAGACCCATGAAAACAGAACCATGAAAACGGTAGCCTCCACATTGACTCGCTACTGGTACCCCCTGTATATAGCCTCCACATTGACTCGGTACTGGTACCCCCTGTATATAGCCTCCACATTGACTCTGTACCGGTACCCCCTATATATAGCCTCCACATTGACTCTGTACTGGTACCTCCTGTATATAGCCTCCACATTGACTGTACCGGTACCTCCTGTATATAGCCTCCACATTGACTCGGTACCGGTACCCCCTGTATATAGCCTCCACATTGACTTGGTACCGGTACCCCCTCTATATAGCCTCCACATTGACTCTGTACTGGTACCCCCTGTATATAGCCTCCACATTGACTTGGTACCGGTACCCCCTCTATATAGCCTCCACATTGACTCGGTACTGGTACCCCCTGTATATAGCCTCCACATTGACTCTGTACTGGTACCCCCTGTATATAGCCTCCACATTGACTCTGTACCAGTACCCCCTGTATATAGCCTCCACATTGACTCTGTACCGTAACACCCTGTATATAACCTCCACATTGACTCTGTACCGGTACCCCCTGTATATAGCCTCCACATTGACTCTGTACCGTAATAACCTGTATATAGCCTCCACATTGACTCTGTACCGTAACACCCTGTATATAACCTCCACATTGACTCTGTACCGGTACCCCCTGTATATAGCCTCCACATTGACTCTGTACCGGTACCCCCTGTATATAGCCTCCTCATTGACTCTGTACCGGTACCCCCTGTATATAACCTCCACATTGACTCTGTACCAGTACCCCCTGTATATAGCCTCCATATTGACTCTGTACCGGTACCCCCTGTATATAGCCTCCACATTGACTCGATACCAGTACTCCCTGTATATAGCCTCCACATTGACTTGGTACCAGTACTCCCTGTATATAGCCTCCTCATTGACTCGGTACCAGTACTCCCTGTATATAGCCCCCTCATTGACTCGGTACCAGTACTCCCTGTATATAGCCTCTACACTGGAGGCCAACAAACACCCATTATCAGTGGGTGACCATCTATATCCTCTGACCACCCAATCTAATCAGCCATCATTTTTTAAAATTCATTTCCCGCTGATTCAACATGTAAACACAGCTGCCTCGAACCTCTCGATGAGTTGCAAGTTTCCATATTCAGAATAGTTTTGTCAGTTCCCCCCTGGACAAAGACACGGCACGATACTGAATGACGGTGCTGTGCCTAATTCATGTCACATAGCAGATGGGCTCAACACAGCAGGAGCTAAACTGGTAGACAAACAGGAGTAAGCAAACTGAATTAAACATGGATGAAGGTATGCAAGGTGTTGAATGATGAATACACTATTTAAATACAGTAAAATTACAAATGACAAAATAACAGTAGGAGCAATAATCGGTCCGTGTCTCTGGAGCTAAGAAGCAATGACAACCTATGACTGATTGAGTACCAATTACCTCAACTACCTGTACCCCCAAACACTGGCTCAGTACTGGTACTGGTACCCCCTGTATATAGTCTCCACATTGACTCTGGTAACAGGTGTCTGGTAACATGACCGAATACAAACAGTGCAGCTATTCCCTCCGCAAGGCTATCAAACAAGCTAAGCGCCAGTACAGAGACAAAGTAGAATCTCAATTCAACGGCTCAGACACAAGAGGCATGTGGCAGGGTCTACAGTCAATCACGGACTACAGGAAGAAATCCAGCCCAGTCACGGACCAGGATGTCTTGCTCCCAGGCAGACTAAATAACTTTTTTGCCCGCTTTGAGGACAATACCGTGCCACTGACACGGCCTGCAATGAAAACATGCGGTCTCTCCTTCACTGCAGCCGAGGTGAGTAAGACATTTAAACGTGTTAACCCTCGCAAGGCTGCAGGCCCAGACGGCATCCCCAGCCGCGCCCTCAGAGCATGCGCAGACCAGCTGGCCGGTGTGTTTACGGACATATTCAATCAATCCCTATACCAGTCTGCTGTTCCCACATGCTTCAAGAGGGCCACCATTGTTCCTGTTCCCAAGAAAGCTAAGGTAACTGAGCTAAACGACTACCGCCCCGTAGCACTCACATCCGTCATCATGAAGTGCTTTGAGAGACTAGTCAAGGACCATATCACCTCCACCCTACCTGACACCCTAGACCCACTCCAATTTGCTTACCGCCCAAATAGGTCCACAGACGATGCAATCTCAACCACACTGCACACTGCCCTAACCCATCTGGACAAGAGGAATACCTATGTGAGAATGCTGTTCATCGACTACAGCTCGGCATTCAACACCATAGTACCCTCCAAGCTCGTCATCAAGCTCGAGACCCTGGGTCTCGACCCCGCCCTGTGCAACTGGGTACTGCACTTCCTGACGGGCCGCCCCCAGGTGGTGAGGGTAGGCAACAACATCTCCACCCCTCTGCAACTGCACCGCCCTCAACCGTAAGGCTATCCAGAGGGTAGTGAGGTCTGCACAACGCATCACCGGGGGCAAACTACCTGCCCTCCAGGACACCTACACCACCCGATGCTACAGGAAGGCCATAAAGATCATCAAGGACATCAACCACCCGAGCCACTGCCTGTTCACCCCATTGTCATCCAGAAGGCGAGGTCAGTACAGGTGCATCAAAGCTGGGACCGAGAGACTGAAAAACAGCTTCTATCTCAAGGCCATCAGACTGTTAAACAGCCACCACTAACATTGAGTGGCTGCTGCCAACACACTGTCAATGACACTGACTCAACTCCAGCCACTTTAATAATGGGAATTGATGGGAAATTATGTAAATATATCACTAGCCACTTTAAACAATGCTACCTTATATAATGTTACTTACCCTACATTATTCATCTCATATGCATATGTATATACTGTACTCTATATCATCGACTGCATCCTTATGTAATACATGTATCACTAGCCACTTTAACTATGCCACTTTGTTTACATACTCATCTCATATGTTATACTGTACTCGATATCATCTACTGTATCTTGCCTATGCTGCTTTGTACCATCACTCATTCATATATCCTTATGTACATATTCCTTATCCCCTTACACTGTGTATAAGACAGTAGTTTTTTTGGAATTGTTAGTTCGATTACTTGTTGGTTATTACTGCATTGTCAGAACTAGAAGCACAAGCATTTCGCTACACTCGCATTAACATCTGCTAACCATGTGTATGTGACAAATAACATTTGATTTGATTTGATTTGACATTGACTCTGTACCGGTACCCCCTGTATATAGTCTCCACATTGACTCTGTACCGGTACCCCCTGTATATAGCCTCCACATTGACTCGGTACCGGTACCCCCTGTATATAGCCTCCACATTGACTCAGTACCGGTACTCCCTGTATATAGCCTCCACCCTGTTATACTGTACACTGTCTATCACCCTGTTATACTGTACACTGTCTATCACCCTGTTATACTGTCTGTACACTGTCTATCACCCTGGTATACTGTACACTGTCTATCACCCTGGTATACTGTACACTGTCTATCACCCTGTTATACTGTCTGTACACTGTCTATCACCCTGTTATACTGTACACTGTCTATCACCCTGTTATACTGTCTGTACACTGTCTATCACACTGGTATACTGTACACTGTCTATCACCCTGTTATACTGTACACTGTCTATCACCCTGTTATACTGTCTATCACCCTGTTATACTGTCTATCATCCTGGTATACTGTACACTGTCTATCACCCTGTTATACTGTACACTGTCTATCACCCTGTTATACTGTACACTGTCTATCACCCTGTTATACTGTACACTGTCTATCACCCTGTTACACTGTCTGTACACTGTCTATCACCCTGTTATACTGTACACTGTCTATCACCCTGGTATACTGTACACTGTCTATCACCCTGTTACACTGTACACTGTCTATCACCCTGTTATACTGTACACTGTCTATCACCCTGTTATACTGTCTGTACACTGTCTATCACCCTGTTATACTGTCTGTACACTGTCTATCACCCTGTTATACTGTCTGTACACTGTCTATCACCCTGTTATACTGTACACTGTCTATCACGCTGTTATACTGTACACTGTCTATCACCCTGTTATACTGTACACTGTCTATCACCCTGGTATACTGTCTGTACACTGTCTATCACCCTGTTATAACACTGTCTATCACCCTGTTATACTGTACACTGTCTATCACCCTGTTATAACACTGTCTATCACCCTGTTATACTGTACACTGTCTATCACCCTGTTATACTGTCTATCACCCTGGTATACTGTACACTGTCTATCACCCTGTTATACTGTACACTGTCTATCACCCTGTTATACTGTCTGTACACTGTCTATCACACTGTTATACTGTACACTGTCTATCACCCTGTTATACTGTCTGTACACTGTCTATCACCCTGTTATACTGTCTGTACACTGTCTATCACCCTGTTATACTGTCTGTACACTGTCTATCACCCTGTTATACTGTACACTGTCTATCACCCTGTTATACTGTCTGTACACTGTCTATCACCCTGTTATACTGTCTGTACACTGTCTATCACACTGTTATACTATACACTGTCTATCACCCTGTTATACTGTACACTGTCTATCACCCTGTTATACTGTCTGTACAATATCTATCACCCTGTTATACTGTACACTGTCTATCACCCTGTTATAACACTGTCTATCACCCTGTTATACTGTACACTGTCTATCGCCCTGTTATACTGTACACTGTCTATCACCCTGTTATACTGTCTGTACACTGTCTATCACCCTGTTATACTGTCTGTACACTGTCTATCACCCTGTTATACTGTCTGTACACTGTCTATCACCCTGTTATACTGTACACTGTCTATCACGC
This sequence comes from Oncorhynchus kisutch, assembly GCF_002021735.2. Lineage (NCBI taxonomy): Eukaryota > Metazoa > Chordata > Actinopteri > Salmoniformes > Salmonidae > Oncorhynchus > Oncorhynchus kisutch. Next base: position 85,069,467 of record NC_034190.2, read on the forward strand.
TGTTATACTGTACACTGTCTATCACCCTGTTATACTGTACACTGTCTATCACCCTGGTATACTGTCTGTACACTGTCTATCACCCTGTTATAACACTGTCTATCACCCTGTTATACTGTACACTGTCTATCACCCTGTTATAACACTGTCTATCACCCTGTTATACTGTACACTGTCTATCACCCTGTTATACTGTCTATCACCCTGGTATACTGTACACTGTCTATCACCCTGTTATACTGTACACTGTCTATCACCCTGTTATACTGTCTGTACACTGTCTATCACACTGTTATACTGTACACTGTCTATCACCCTGTTATACTGTCTGTACACTGTCTATCACCCTGTTATACTGTCTGTACACTGTCTATCACCCTGTTATACTGTCTGTACACTGTCTATCACCCTGTTATACTGTACACTGTCTATCACCCTGTTATACTGTCTGTACACTGTCTATCACCCTGTTATACTGTCTGTACACTGTCTATCACACTGTTATACTGTACACTGTCTATCACCCTGTTATACTGTACACTGTCTATCACCCTGTTATACTGTCTGTACAATATCTATCACCCTGTTATACTGTACACTGTCTATCACCCTGTTATAACACTGTCTATCACCCTGTTATACTGTACACTGTCTATCGCCCTGTTATACTGTACACTGTCTATCACCCTGTTATACTGTCTGTACACTGTCTATCACCCTGTTATACTGTACACTGTCTATCACCCTGTTATACTGTACACTGTCTATCACCCTGTTATACTGTACACTGTCTATCACCCTGTTATAACACTGTCTATCACCCTGGTATACTGTACACTGTCTATCACCCTGTTATAACACTGTCTATCACCCTGGTATACTGTACACTGTCTATCACCCTGTTATACTGTACACTGTCTATCACCCTGTTATACTGTACACTGTCTATCACCCTGTTATACTGTACACTGTCTATCACCCTGTTATACTGTACACTGTCTATCACCCTGTTACACTGTCTGTACACTGTCTATCACCCTGTTATACTGTACACTGTCTATCACCCTGTTATACTGTACACTGTCTATCACCCTGTTATAACACTGTCTATCACCCTGGTATACTGTACACTGTCTATCACCCTGTTATACTGTACACTGTCTATCACCCTGTTATACTGTCTGTACACTGTCTATCACCCTGTTATACTGTCTGTACACTGTCTATCACCCTGTTATACTGTACACTGTCTATCACCCTGTTATACTGTACACTGTCTATCACCCTGTTATACTGTACACTGTCTATCACCCTGTTATACTGTACACTGTCTATCACCCTGTTATACTGTCTGTACACTGTCTATCACCCTGTTATACTGTACACTGTCTATCACCCTGTTATACTGTCTGTACACTGTCTATCACCCTGTTATACTGTACACTGTCTATCACCCTGTTATACTGTCTGTACACTGTCTATCACCCTGTTATACTGTACACTGTCTATCACCCTGTTATACTGTCTGTACACTGTCTGTCACTCTGTTATACAGCACATGGTCTGTCACTCTGTCATACAAAAATGACATACCCTAAAATGACATACGGTACCCAAATCTAACTGCCTGTAGCTCAGGCCCTGAATCAAGGATATGCATATTATTGGTACCATTTGAAAGGAAACACTTTTGCAGTTTGTGGAAATGTGAAACTATGGTAGGAGAATATAGAACATTAGATCTGGTAAAAGACAATACTTAGAAAAAAATATGCATTTTTATTTTTGTTCCATCATCTTTGAAATGCAAGAGAAAGGTCTTAATGTATTATTCTAGAGCAGGCATCATTTAGATGTTGGCCACTAGATGGCAGCAGTGTACGCGCAACGTTTTAGACTGATCCATTGAACCATTGCATTACTGTTCAAAATGTTGTCTCAAGACTGCCCAAATGTGCCTAATTGGTTTACTAATACATTTTCAAGTTCATAAAAGTGCACTCTCCTCAAACAATAGCATGGTATTATTTCACTGTAATAGCTACTGTAAATTGGACGGTGTAATTAGATTAACAAGAATTTAAGCTTTCTGCCCATATCAGATATGTCTATGTCCTGGGAAATGTTTTTGTTACTTACAGCTAATCACATTAGCGCACGTTAGCTCAACCGACACCAATCCCTTAGAGGTTAATATTAGCCTTCTACAGCTAGCTATATATTTAACTTCCATCCTCTCAGGTCAGGGGCACAACAATGTCTGAATTAATGGTTGGATCAGAATCTCAGTTATAATCATTGGCCAGTACGGAAAATTAAGAAAAACCACAAGTCCAAGTTTAACAATTCAAGTTTTACTGTCCGTGACGTTCTCAATGAGATTTGAGTGACACCAAATCCAAGCTGGATTCCCTTGACATTTTGTTTTGTTGGTGCGCCGGGACCATTCACTGTTGGCTCGATGCTGACTGGCCCAAAAAAAATATCAAATCAAATCTTATTGGTCACATACAGATGGTAAGCAGATGTTATTGGTCACATGGTTAGCAGATGTTATTGGTCACATGGTCAGCAGATGTTATTGGTCACATGGTCAGCAGATGTTATTGGTCACATTGTTAGCAGATGGTATTGGTCACATGGTCAGCAGATGTTATTGGTCACATGGTCAGCAGATGTTATTGGTCACATGGTAAGCAGATGTTATTGGTCACATGGTTAGCAGATGTTATTGGTCACATGGTTAGCAGATGTTATTGGTCACATGGTCAGCAGATGTTATTGGTCACATGGTTAGCAGATGTTATTGGTCACATGGTTAGCAGATGTTATTGGTCACATGGTTAGCAGATGTTATTTGTCACATGGTTAGCAGATGTTATTGGTCATATGGTTAGCAGATGTTATTGGTCACATGGTCAGCAGATGTTATTGGTCACATGGTTAGCAGATGTTATTGGTCACATGGTTAGCAGATGTTATTGGTCACATGGTTAGCAGATGCTATTGGTCACATGCACATGGTTAGTAGATGTTATTGGTCACATACACATTGTTAGCTGATGTTATTGGTCACATACACATGGTTAGTAGATGTTATTGGTCACATACACATGGTTAGTAGATGTTATTGGTCACATACACATGGTTAGTAGATGTTATTGGTCACATACACATTGTTAGCAGATGTTATTGGTCACATACACATGGTTAGTAGATGTTATTGGTCACATACACATGGTTAGTAGATGTTATTGGTCACATACACATGGTTAGCAGATGTTATTGGTCACATACACATGGTTAGCAGATGTTATTGCGAGTGTAGCGAAATGCTTGTTATGAATGGAGGCCAGATCCTCGTTGGCTTCCCTTGCCTTCAACGCTACAGGCAGAAACAATGTCATACTCGTTTTGACCAGACAGCATCAGATAGATGGCCTACACATAGAGACAGAGAGGGGCGCTGTTTCCCTCGCTCTGATGCTTTCTCTCCTGTGAGATATATTAAACCTCTTGCGATTTGAAGGGAAATTATGAAAGATGAATTATTGTATTTTTTTCATGTTTCTATTGGTAAAAACAGGGCGGCAGGGTAGCCTAGTGGTTAGAGCATTGGACTAAAATCCCCGAGCTGACAAGGTACAAATCTGTCGTTCTGCCCCTGAACAAGGCAGTTAACCCACTGTTCCTAGGTCGTCATTGAAAATAAGAATTTGTTCTTAACTGACTTGCCTAGTTAAAAAAAAGGTAAAATAAAAAAAAAATGAAAAAGATTTTGGGAATCCTGCCTTCCCTTGGCATCAATGGATATACCACTGATAAAATTATTCACTCTGAAAACTACTACAGAGTAGTTAACCCACTGTTCCTAGGTCGTCATTGAAAATAAGAATTTGTTCTTAACTGACTTGCCTAGTTTAAAAAAAGGTAAAATAAAAAAAAATTGAAAAAGATTTTGGGAATCCTGCCTTCCCTTGGCATCAATGGATATACCACTGATAAAATTATTCACTCTGAAAACTACTACAGTTAAGGACCGTGTTTTACTTCATGAGATCAAGGTCAATCCTTTGGTTCAACTAGGGACACATGAGTGTTCTAGGCTATACACGGATTAAGAATAGTCCTGGATTAAAAAGCAATTTCAATGGAGATTCATTGATTATGCTTTTTAGTCTAGGACAAGGCTTAATCTGTGGCTGGGACAATAGCCCTGAAAGGCCAGGCTTTCTCCCTATTCTTACTGACCAGGAATTTTGACTCATCTAGTGTCAGTAATCTCTCTCTCTCTCGCAAACAACAGTGGTGTCAGAGGACCAGTCATCCTAGAGAACAGTGGTGTCAGAGGACCAGTCATCCTAAAGAGAACAGTGGTGTCAGAGGACCAGTCATCCTAAAGAGAACAGTGGTGTCAGAGGACCAGTCATCCTAAAGAGAACAGTGGTGTCAGAGGACCAGTCATCCTAGAGAACAGTGGTGTCAGGGGACCAGTCATCCTAAAGAGAACAGGGGTGTCAGAGTACAGTCATCCTAGAGAACAGTGGTGTCAGAGGACCAGTCATCCTAAAGAGAACAGTGGTGTCAGAACACCAGTCATCCTAGAGAACAGTGGTGTCAGAACACCAGTCATCCTAGAGAAAAGTGGTGTCAGAACACCAATCATCCTAAAGAGAACAGTGGTGTCAGAGCCTGGCTACATATCTAGAGCCTGGTTACATATCTAGAGCATGGTGACTCATCTAGAGCATGGTGACTCATCTAGAGCCTGGTGACTCATCTAGGGCCTGGTTGTTACGGTTTTCTAGGTGTGAAGGATAGTCGGACCAAACTGCAGCGTGTAGATTGCGATCCATGTTTAATGAACAACGTGAAACACGAATAAACACAAAATACTACAAAACAAAGAACGTAACGAAAACCGAAACAGCCTATACTTGTGTAAATAAACAAAGCGCTAGGAACAACAACACTAAGGACAATCACCCACGACAAACTCAAAGAATATGGCTGCCAACGAGACAACGATAAACACCTGCCTCTGATTGAGAACCACTCCAGACAGCCATAGACTTTGCTAGATAACCCCAACCCCAAGACAAAACACACCACAATACAAAAACCCCATGCCACACCCTGGCCTGACCCAATACATGAAGAAAAACACAAAATACTCTATTACTAATACTCTAAAGCCTGGTGAATCATCTAGAGCCTGGATACATATCTAGAGCCTGGTTACAGATCTAGAGCCTGGTTACATATCTAGAGCCTGGATACATATCCAGAGCCTGGTGACTCATCTAGAGCTTGGCTACATATCAACAGCTTGGTGACTCATCTAGAGTCTGGTGACTCATCTAGAGCCTGGTTACATATCTAGAGCCTGGTGACTCATCTAGTGCCTAGCTACATATCTAGAGCCTGGCTACATATCTAGAGCTTGGTGACTCATCTAGAGCCTGGCTACATATCTAGAGCCTGGCTACATATCTAGACCCTGGCTACATATCTAGAGCCTGGCTACACATCTAGAGCTTGGTGACTCATCTAGAGCCTGGCTACATATCTAGAGCCTGGCTACATATCTAGAGCCTGGCTACATATCTAGAGCTTGGTGACTCATCTAGAGCCTGGCTACATATCTAGAGCCTGGCTACATATCTAGAGCCTGGCTACATATCTAGAGACTGGCTACATATCTAGAGCTTGGTGACTCATCTAGAGCCTGGCTACATATCTAAAGCCTGGCTACATATCTAGAGCTTGGTCACTCATCTAGAGCCTGGCTACATATCTAGAGCTTGGTGACTCATCTAGAGCCTGGCTACATATCTAGAGCCTGGCTACATATCTAGAGCTTGGTGACTCACCTAGAGTCTGGATACATATCTAGAGCCTGGCTACATATCTAGAGCCTGGCTACATAGCTAGAGACTGGCTACATATCTAGAGCTTGGTGACTCATCTAGAGCCTGGATACATGTCTAGAGCCTGGCTACATATCTAGAGCTTGGTGACTCATCTAGAGCCTGGCTACATATCTAGAGCTTGGTGACTCATCTAGAGCCTGGATACATATCTAGAGCTTGGTGACTCATCTAGAGCCTGGCTACATATCTAGAGCCTGGTTACATATCTAGAGCCTGGCTACATATCTAGAGCTTGGTGACTCATCTAGAGCCTGGCTACATATCTAGAGCTTGGTGACTCATCTAGAGCCTGGCTACAATGGTGGCCAACACACTGTCAATGACACTGACTCTACTCCAGCCACTTTAATCATGGGAATTGATGGGAAATGATGTAAATATATCACTAGCCACTTTAAACAATGCTACCTTATATAATGTTACTTACCCTACATTATTCATCTCATATGCATACGTAGATACTGTACTCTATATCATCGACTGCATCCTTATGTAATACATGTATCACTAGCCACTTTAACTACGCCACTTGGTTTACATACTCATCTCATATGTATATACTGTACTCGATATCATCTACTGTATCTTGCCTATGCTGCTCTGTACCATCACTCATTCATATATCCTTATGTACATATTCTTTATCCCCTTACACTGTGTATAAGACAGTAGTTTTTTTTGGAATTGTTAGTTAGATTACTTGTTCGTTATTACTGCATTGTCGGAACTAGAAGCACAAGCATTTCGCTACACTCGCATTAACATCTGCTAACCATGTGTATGTGACAAATAAAATTTGATTTGATTTGATTTTACATATCTAGAGCCCGGCTAAATATCTAGAGCCTGGCTACATATCTAGAGCCTGGTTACATATCTAGAGCCTGGTTACATATCTAGAGCCTGGTACATATCTAGAGCCTGGCTACATATCTAGAGCCTGGCTACATATCTAGAGCCTGGTTACATATCTAGAGCTTGGTGACTCATCTAGACCCTGGCTACATATCTAGAGCTTAGTGACTCATCTAGAGCCTGGCTACATATCTAGAGCTTGGTATCTCATCTAGAGCCTGGATACATATCTAGAGCCTGGCTACATATCTAGATCTTGGTGACTCATCTAGAGCCTGGATACATATCTAAAGCCTGGCTACATATCTAGAGCCTGGCTACATATCGAGAGCCTGGCTACATATCTAGAGCCTGGCTACATATCTAGAGCCTGGTGACTCATCTAGAGCCTGGCTACATATCTAGAGCCTGGTGACTCATCTAGAGCCTGGCTACATATCTAGAGCCTGGTGACTCATCTAGAGCCTGGCTACATATCTAGAGCTTGGTGACTCATCTAGAGCCTGGCTACATATCTAGAGCCTGGCTACATATCTAGAGCCTGGCTACATATCTAGAGCTCAGTGACTCATCTAGAGCCTGGCTACATATCTAGAGCTTGGTTACTCATCTAGAGCCTGGCTACATATCTAGAGCTTGGTTACTCATCTAGAGCCTGGATACATATCTAGAGCCTGGTGACTCATCTAGAGCCTGGCTACATATCTAGAGCCTGGATACATATCTAGAGCCTGGTGACTCATCTAGAGCCTGGCTACATATCTAGAGCTTGGTTACTCATCTAGAGCCTGGCTACATATCTAGAGCCTGGCTACATATCTAGAGCTTGGTGACTCATCTAGAGCCTGGCTACATATCTAGAGCCTGGCTACATATCTAGAGCCTGGCTACATATCTAGAGCCTGGATACATATCTAGAGCTTGGTGACTCATCTAGAGCCTGGATACATATCTCTAACTATTCTTCCCCACAGCACCGGCACCACAGTATGATACGCATGTCCTGCTGAAGCAGATGTGATTGGATTGCTGAGCGACTTGCTTGTAAGTGGATTATCTCATTTCAATCAGAGATAAAAGGACCTATCATGCATCCCAAATGGCTTCCTACAGGATTTCCTTTTCAGTGCACTACTTTTTACCAGGGCCTTGGTCAGAATTAGTGCACTAAATAGGGAGTAGAGTTTGATTTGAGACTGACCCCCAGTTCTCAGATTCATCTATACAGTACTGTGGATACTGTTATATTCTTATTAATAGCTGCTAATATAAACATAAACCAGAACACCAGAATACATGTCTCTCTGTATGTCTCTCTGTATGTTTCTGTCTGTCTGTCCGTCCGTCCGTCCGTTTCTCTGTTCGTCAGTCTGTCTGTATGTCTGTTAGTCTGCCTCACTAGTGTCACTCAGCTCATCTCCATCTTATTTCAAAGTATTCATTGTGGAAGAATACAAAACAATAGAATACACAACAATAGAATACACAACAATAGAATACACAACAATAGAATACACAACAATAGAATACAAAACAATAGAATACAAAACAATAGAATACACAACAATAGAATACACAACAATAGAATACACAACAATAGAATACACAACAATAGAATATAAAACAATAGAATATAAAACACTAGAATATAAAACAATATAATATAAAACAATAGAATACAAAACAATAGAAGCAACAAGTCAGACATGACATTGACATGAAGGTGTCAGTTAGCTAGCGCAGGCTACATTAGTTCAGCAGTGGTAGAGGACCCAGAGAAGCAGTTGTGAGAGCTGAGATTAAACACAAAGGACAGAAGCCTGGACACAGACTAAGCCTGACAGACAGACCGATGGGTCTGGGGGTCAGAGAATGCCATCCAGGCAAATGGGTTGGAATTATGACCTAATTGTATCCTGTAGATAACTCTGCAGTTAGGATGCTTGACTAGTGGTATCTCTGCAGTTAGGATGCTAGACTAGTGCTATCTCTGCAGTTAGGATGCTAGAAAAGTGCTATCTCTGCAGTTAGGATGCTAGACTAGTGGTATCTCTGCAGTTAGGATGCTAGACTAGTGGTATCTCTGCAGTTAGGATGCTAGACTAGTGGTATCTCTGCAGTTAGGATGCTAGACTAGTGGTATCTCTGCAGTTAGGATGCTAGACTAGTGGTATCTCTGCAGTTAGGATGCTAGACTAGTGGTATTTCTGGAGTTAGGATGCTAGACTAGTGCTATCTCTGCAGTTAGGATGCTAGACTAGTGCTATCTCTGCAGTTAGGATGCTAGACTAGTGCTATCTCTGCAGTTCGGATGCTAGACTAGTGCTATCTCTGCAGTTAGGATGCTAGACTAGTGCTATCTCTGCAGTTAGGATGCTAGACTAGTGCTATCTCTACAGTTAGGATGCTAGACTAGTGGTATCTCTGCAGTTAGGATGCTAGACTAGTGCTATCTCTGCAGTTAGGATGCTAGACTAGTGCTATCTCTGCAGTTAGGATGCTAGACTAGTGCTATCTCTGCAGTTAGGATGCTAGACTAGTGCTATCTCTGCAGTTAGGATGCTAGACTAGTGCTATCTCTGCAGTTAGGATGCTAGACTAGTGCTATCTCTGCTGTTAGGATGCTAGACTAGTGGTATCTCTGCAGTTAGGATGCTAGACTAGTGCTATCTCTGCTGTTAGGATGCTAGAGACCAGGAGATGCTATATAGTAGACGGTTGTGGTTCTCCCTGTCATAGACCATTATGGTTGTGGTTCTCTGTCATAGAACATAATGTTTGTGGTTCTCTGTCATAGACCATAATGGTTGTGGTTCTCCCTGTCATAGACCATAATGGTTGTGGTTCTCCCTGTCATAGACCATAATGGTTGTGGTTCTCCCTGTCATAGACCATAATGGTTGTGGTTCTCCCTGTCATAGACCATTATGGTTGTGGTTCTCCCTGTCATAGACCATAATGGTTGTGGTTCTCCCTGTCATAGACCATTATGGTTGTGGTTCTCCCTGTCATAGAACATAATGTTTGTGGTTCTCTGTCATAGAACATAATGTTTGTGGTTCTCTGTCATAGATCATAATGGTTGTGGTTCTCTGTCATAGATCATAATGGTTGTGGTTCTCTGTCATAGAACATAATGGTTGTGGTTCTCTGTCATAGAACATAATGGTTGTGGTTCTCTGTCATAGAACATAATGGTTGTGGTTCTCTGTCATAGACCAAATGGTTGTGGTTTTCCCTGTCAGAGAAGAGCAAGGCACTAGGCAACATTCTGCTGTGAGGAGCACGTCATAGACCAAATGGTTGTGGTTTTCCCTGTCAGAGAAGAGCAAAGCACTAGGCAACATTATGCTGTGAGGAGCACGTCATAGACCAAATGGTTGTGGTTTTCCCTGTCAGAGAAGAGCAAGGCACTAGGCAACATTATGCTGTGAGGAGCACGTGGTGAGGACTGGCTAGACAGCAGCCGTGTTCAACTCAATAATAAAACACCACACACATTAATACACGTGGGGATTGAGACTAGAGGGAAGAGACGACAACTCAGAGTTCCAGGCCGCTGAGAAAAAAATATGGTTTATACTGTATCTCAGGCTATGTAAAGTTATACTGTATCTCAGGCTATGTAAAGTTATACTGTATCTCAGGCTATGTAAAGTTATACTGTATCTCAGGCTATGTAAAGTTATACTGTATCTCAGGCTCTGTAAAGTTATACTGTATCTCAGGCTATGTACAGTTATACTGTATCTCAGGCTATGTAAATTTATACTGTATCTCAGGCTATGTAAAGGTATACTGTATCTTAGGCTATGTAAAGTTATACTGTATCTCAGGCTATGTAAAGTTATACTGTATCTCAGGCTATGTAAAGTTATACTGTATCTCAGGCTATGTAAAGTTATACTGTATCTCAGGCTCTGTAAGTTATACTGTATCTCAGGTTATGTAAAGTTATACTGTATCTCAGGCTATGTAAAGTTATACTGTATCTCAGGCTCTGTAAAGTTATACTGTATCTCAAGCTATGTACATTTATACTGTATCTCAGGCTATGTAAAGTTACACTGTATCTCAGGCTATGTAAGGTTATACTGTATCTCAGCTATGTAAAGTTATACTGTATCTCAGGCTATGTAAAGTTATACTGTATCTCAGGCTTTGTAAAGTTATACTGTATCTCAGGCTATGTAAAGTTATACTGTATCTCAGGCTATGTAAGTTATACTGTATCTCAGGGCTATGTAAAGTTATATAGCATGTAACGTTATACTGGATATCAGGCTATGTAAAGTTATACTGTATCTCAGGCTATGTAAAGTTATACTGTATCTCAGGCTATGTAAAGTTATACTGTATCTCAGGCTATGTAAAGTTAACTGTATCTCAGGCTATGTAAAGTATACTACAAACTTGTAAAGTTACTTCAGGCTATGTAAAGTTATACTGTATCTCAGGCTTGTAAAGTTATACTGTATCTCAGGCTATGTAAAAGTTATACTGTATCTCAGGCTATGTAAAGTTATACTGTATCTCAGGCTATGTAAAGTTATACTGTATCTCAAGCTATGTAATTTATACTGTATCTCAGCTAATGTTACAGTTTATACTGTATCTCAGGCTATGTAAGGTTATACTGTATCTCAGGCTATGTAAAGTTATACTGTATCTCAGGCTATGTAAAGTTATACTGTATCTCAGGCTATGTAAAGTTATACTGTATCTCAGGCTTTGTAAAGTTTACTGTATCTCAGGCTATTGTAAAGTTATACTGTATCTCAGGCTATGTAAAGTTATACTGTATCTCAGGCTATGTAAAGTTATACTGTATCTCAGGCTATGTAAAGTTATACTGCATCTCAGGCTATGTAAAGTTATACTGTATCTCAGGCTATGTAAAGTTATACTGCATCTCAGGCTATGTAAAGTTATACTGTATCTCAGGCTATGTAAAGTTATACTGTATCTCAGGCTATGTAAAGTTATACTGTATCTCAGGCTATGTAAAGGTACACTGTATCTCAGGCTATGTAAAGTTATACTGTATCTCAGGCTTTGTAAAGTTATACTGTATCTCAGGCTATGTAAAGTTATACTGTATCTCAGGCTATGTTAAGTTATACTGTATCTCAGGCTACGTAAAGTTATACTGTATCTCAGGCTATGTAAAGTTATACTGTATCTCAGGCTATGTAAAGGTATACTGTATCTTAGGCTATGTAAAGTTATACTGTATCTCAGGCTTTGTAAAGTTATACTGTATCTCAGGCTATGTAAAGTTATACTGTATCTCAGGCTATGTAAAGTTATACTGTATCTCAGGCTATGTAAAGTTATACTGTATCTCAGGCTATGTAAAGTTATACTGTATCTCAGGCTTTGTAAAGTTATACTGTATCTCAGGCTATGTAAAGTTATACTGTATCTCAGGCTATGTAAAGTTATACTGTATCTCAGGCTATGTAAAGTTATACTGTATCTCAGGCTATGTAAAGTTATACTGTATCTCAGGCTATGTAAAGTTATACTGTATCTCAGGCTATGTAAAGATATACTGTATCTCAGGCTATGTAAAGTTATACTGTATCTCAGGCTTTGTAAAGTTACACTGTATCTCAGGCTATGTAAAGTTATACTGTATCTCAGGCTATGTAAAGTTATACTGTATCTCAGGCTTTGTAAACTTACACTGTATCTCAGGCTATGTAAAGTTATACTGTATCTCAGGCTCTGTAAAGTTATACTGTATCTCAGGCTATGTAAAGTTATACTGTATCTCAGGCTATGTAAAGTTATACTGTATCTCAGGCTATGTAAAGTTATACTGTATCTCAGGCTATGTAAAGTTATACTGCATCTCAGGCTATGTAAAGTTATACTGTATCTCAGGCTATGTAAAGTTATACTGCATCTCAGGCTATGTAAAGTTATACTGTATCTCAGGCTATGTGAAGTTATACTGTATCTCAGGCTCTGTAAAGTTATACTGTATCTCAAGCTATGTACATTTATACTGTATCTCAGGCTATGTAAAGTTACACTGTATCTCAGGCTATGTAAGGTTATACTGTATCTCAGGCTATGTAAAGTTATACTGTATCTCAGGCTATGTAAAGTTATACTGTATCTCAGGCTTTGTAAAGTTATACTGTATCTCAGGCTATGTAAAGTTATACTGTATCTCAGGCTATGTAAAGTTATACTGTATCTCAGGCTATGTAAAGTTATACTGTATCTCAGGCTATGTAAAGTTATACTGTATCTCAGGCTATGTAAAGTTATACTGTATCTCAGGCTATGTAAAGATATACTGTATCTCAGGCTATGTAAAGTTATACTGTATCTCAGGCTTTGTAAAGTTACACTGTATCTCAGGCTATGTAAAGTTATACTGTAGTTCAGGCTATGTAAAGTTATACTGTATCTCAGGCTATGTAAAGTTATACTGTATCTCAGGCTATGTAAAGTTATACTGTATCTCAGGCTATGTAAAGTTATACTGTATCTCAGGCTATGTAAAGTTATACTGTATCTCAAGCTATGTACATTTATACTGTATCTCAGGCTATGTAAAGTTATACTGTATCTCAGGCTATGTAAAGTTATACTGTATCTCAGGCTATGTAAAGTTATACTGTATCTCAGGCTATGTAAAGTTATACTGTATCTCAGGCTATGTAAAGTTATACTGTATCTCAGGCTATGTAAAGTTATACTGTATCTCAGGCTATGTAAAGTTATACTGTATCTCAGGATTTGTAAAGTTATACTGTATCTCAAGCTATGTACATTTATACTGTATCTCAGGCTATGTAAAGTTATACTGTATCTCAGGCTATGTAAGGTTATACTGTATCTCAGGCTATGTAAAGTTATACTGTATCTCAGGCTATGTAAAGTTATACTGTATCTCAGGCTTTGTAAAGTTATACTGTATCTCAGGCTATGTAAAGTTATACTGTATCTCAGGCTATGTAAATTTATACTGTATCTCAGGCTATGTAAAGTTATACTGTATCTCAGGCTATGTAAAGTTATACTGTATCTCAGGCTATGTAAAGGTATACTGTATCTTAGGCTATGTAAAGTTATACTGTATCTCAGGCTATGTAAAGTTATACTGTATCTCAGGCTATGTAAAGTTATACTGTATCTCAGGCTATGTAAAGTTATACTGTATCTCAGGCTATGTAAAGTTACACTGTATCTCAGGCTATGTAAAGTTATACTGTATCTCAGGCTTTGTAAAGTTATACTGTATCTCAGGCTATGTAAAGTTATACGGATCTCAGCTATGTAAAGTTATACTGTATCTCAGGCTATGTAAAGTTATACTGTATCTCAGGCTATGTAAAGTTATACTGTATCTCAGGCTATGTAAAGTTATACTGTATCCGCTATGTAAGGTTATACTGTATCTCAGGCTATGTAAAGATATACTGTATCTCAGGCTATGTAAAGTTATACTGTATCTCAGGATTTGTAAAGTTACACTGTATCTCAGGCTATGTAAAGTTATACTGTAGTTCAGGCTATTAAAGTTATACTGTATCTCAGGCTATGTAAAGTTATACTGTATCTCAGGCTATGTAAAGTTATACTGTATCTCAGGCTATGTAAAGTTATACTGTATCTCAAGCTATGTACATTTATACTGTATCTCAGGCTATGTAAAGTATACTGTATCTCAGGCTATGTAAAGTTATACTGTATCTCAGGCTATGTAAAGTTATACTGTATCTCAGGCTTGTAAAGTTATACTGTATCTCAGGCTTTGTAAAGTTATACTGTATCTCAGGCTATGTAAAGTTATACTGTATCTCAGGCTATGTAAGTTATACTGTATCTCAGGCTATGTAAAGTTATACTGTATCTCAGGCTATGTAAAGTTATACTGTATCTCAGGCTATGTAAAGTTATACTGTATCTCAGGCTATGTAAAGTTATACTGTATCTCAGGCTATGTAAAGTTATACTGTATCTCAGGCTATGTAAAGTTATACTGTATCTCAGGCTATGTAAAGTTATACTGTATCTCAGGCTATGTAAAGTTATACTGTATCTCAGGCTATGTAAAAGTATACTGTATCTCAGGCTATGTAAAGTTATACTGTATCTCAGGCTTTGTAAAGTTACACTGTATCTCAGGCTATGTAAAGTTATACTGTAGTTCAGGCTATGTAAAGTTATACTGTATCTCAGGCTATGTAAAGTTATACTGTATCTCAGGCTATGTAAAGTTATACTGTATCTCAGGCTATGTAAAGTTATACTGTATCTCAGGCTATGTAAAAGTATACTGTATCTCAGGCTATGTAAAGTTATACTGTATCTTCAGGCTTTGTAAAGTTACACTGTATCTCAGGCTATGTAAAGTTATACTGTATCTCAGGCTATGTAAAGTTATACTGTATCTCAGGCTATGTAAAGTTATACTGTATCTCAGGCTATGTAAAGTTATACTGTATCTCAGGCTATGTAAAGTTATACTGTATCTCAGGCTATGTAAAGTTATACTGTATCTCAGGCTATGTAAAGTTATACTGTATCTCAGGCTCTGTAAAGTTATACGTATCTCAGGCTATGTAAGTTATACTGTATCTCAGCTATGTAAAAGTATACTGTATCTCAGGCTATGTAAAGTTATACTGTATCTCAGGCTTTGTAAAGTTACACTGTATCTCAGGCTATGTAAAGTTATACTGTAGTTCAGGCTATGTAAAGTTATACTGTATCTCAGGCTATGTAAAGTTATACTGTATCTCAGGCTATGTAAAGTTATACTGTATCTCAGGCTATGTAAAGTTATACTGTATCTCAGGCTATGTAAAGTTATACTGTATCTCAAGCTATGTAAAGTTATACTGTATCTCAGGCTATGTAAAGTTATACTGTATCTCAGGCTATGTAAAGTTATACTGTATTTCAGGCTATGTAAAGTTATACTGTATCTCAGGCTATGTAAAGTTATACTGTATCTCAGGCTATGTAAAGTTATACTGATCTCAGGCTATGTAAAGTTACTGTATCTCAGGCTATGTAAAGTATACTGTATCTCAGGCTATGTAAAGTTATACTGTATCTCAGGCTATGTAAAGTTATACTGTATCTCAGGCTATGTAAAGTTAACTGTATCTCAGGCTATGTAAAGTTTAACTGTATCTCAGGCTATGTAAAGTTATACTGTATCTCAGGCTATGTAAGTATACTGTATCTCAGGCTATGTAAAGTATACTGTATCTCAGGCTATGTAAAGTATACTGTATCTTAGGCTATGTAAAGTTATACTGTATCTCAGGCTATGTAAGTTATACTGTATCTCAGGCTATGTAAAGTTATACTGTATCTCAGGCTATGTAAAGTTATACTGTATCTCAGGCTATGTAAAGTTATACTGTATCTCAGGCTATGTAAAGTTATACTGTATCTCAGGCTATGTAAAGTTATACTGTATCTCAGGCTATGTAAAGTTACACTGTATCTCAGGCTATGTAAAGTTATACTGTATCTCAGGCTATGTAAAGTTATACTGTATCTCAGGCTTTGTAAAGTTATACTGTATCTCAGGCTATGTAAAGTTATACTGTATCTCAGGCTATGTAAAGTTATACTGTATCTCAGGCTATGTAAAGTTATACTGTATCTCAGGCTTTGTAAAGTTATACTGTATCTCAGGCTTTGTAAAGTTAATAATAATTATAATTATAAGCAATCTATATGTTTGATTATTTTAAATATTTAATCATTTAAAAAAAGTAGTCTGTAATATCATAAGCACATCTAAATTTGCTGTCCAAAATGTAGAAACAGTCCATATTAATAACACCTGTCTAGGACCATTTGCATAGCCACAGTTAAGCCCCTGGTAAGGACTTATCAAAGACAAATACAACAATCAGATATTTTCATTTGATCAGGATCCCCGTTAGCCGACGCCAACGGCGACAGCTAGACTTAATGGGGTCCGACACACAACGAAAAACTCATTACAGACAAAAGACTTCACAATTTACAGACATTTAAAACATTAACTTGTGTGTGTGTGTGTGTGTGTGTGTGTCTGTGTGTGTGTGTGTGTGTGTGTGTGTCTGTGTGTGTGTGTGTGTGTGTGTGTGTGTGTGTGTGTGTGTGTGTGTGTGCGTGCGTGCGTGCGTGCGTGCGTGTGTGTGTGTGTGTGTGTGTGTGCATAGCAAGCTAAGGGCTGGCAGCAAGCTGATACAGTAGGTCTGCTATTAGAACCAGTAAAGGCCGCTTTAGCACTCTTGGGTAGCGGAACGACTTTGGCGTCCCTCCAGGCCTGAGGACAAACACCTTCCTCTAGACTCAGATTAAAGATATGACAGATAGGAGTGGCTATAGACTCAGTAGGAGTGGCTATAGAGTCAGTAGGAGTGGCTATATAGTCAGTAGGAGTGGCTATAGAGTCAGTAGGAGTGGCTATAGAGTCAGTAGGAGTGGCTATAAAGTCAGTAGGAGTGGCTATAGAGTCAGTAGGATTGGCTATAGAGTCAGTAGGAGTGGCTATAGAGTCAGTAGGAGTGGCTATAGAGTCAGTAGGAGTGGCTATAGAGTCAGTAGGAGTGGCTATAGAGTCAGCTACCATCCTCAGTAGGAGTGGCTATAGAGTCAGCTACCATCCTCAGTAGGAGTGGCTATATAGTCAGTAGGAGTGGCTATAGAGTCAGTAGGAGTGGCTATAGAGTCAGTAGGAGTGGCTATAGAGTCAGCTACCATCCTCAGTAGGAGTGGCTATAGAGTCAGCTACCATCCTCAGTAGGAGTGGCTATAGAGTCAGCTACCATCCTCAGTAGGAGTGGCTATAGAGTCAGTAGGAGTGGCTATAGAGTCAGTAGGAGTGGCTATAGAGTCAGCTACCATACCATCTTGACCATGTTCTGTTATAATCTCCACCCGGCACAGCCAGAAGAGGACTGGCCACCCCACATAGCCTGGTTCCTCTCTAGGTTTCTTCCTAGGTATTGGCCTTTCTAGGGAGTTTTTCCTAGCCACCGTGCTTCTCCACCTGCATTGCTTGCTGTTTGGGGTTTTAGGCTGGGTTTCTGTACAGCACTTTGAGATATCAGCTGATGTACGAAGGGCTATATAAATAAATTTGATTTGATTTGATTTGAGTAGGAGTGGCTATAGAGTCAGCCACCATCCTCAGTAGGAGTGGCTATAGAGTCAGCTACCACCCTCAGTAGGAGTGGCTATAGAGTCAGCTACCATCCTCAGTAGGAGTGGCTATAGAGTCAGCTACCATCCTCAGTAGGAGTGGCTATAGAGTCAGCTACCATCCTCAGTAGCTTTCCATCTAAATTGTCAATGCCAGGAGGTTTGTCATTATTGATCGATAACAATACATCTTCCACCTCTCCCACACTAACTTTACAACATTCAAACTTACAATGTTTTTCTTTCATTATTAGTTTCCTGTCTAAATTCGCCCACTTCGCCAATGAAATAATCATTAAAATAATTGGCAACATCAAATGGTTTTGTGATGAATAAGACATTTTGATTCGATGAAAGATGGAGTTGAATTTGTCTTTCTGCCCAAAATTTAATTTAAATGACTCCAAAGTTGTTTTCCATCATTCTTTATATCATTGATCTTGTTTTCATAATACAGTTTATTTTTATTTTTTGTTGAGTTTAGTCACATCATTTCTCAATTTGCAATAAGTGTCCCTGACCTTAGTATTCTTTGTTTTCTTTATTATGTTGGTCAGGGTGTGACGAGGGTGTTATATGTGTTTTTTTCACTTGTCTAGGGTTTTTGTATGTTTATGGGGTTATGGGGTTTTTCCAGTCTAGGTGTTTTTATGTCTATGGTTGCCTAGATTGGTTCTCAATCAGAGGCAGCTGTTTATCGTTGTCTCTGATTGGGGACCCTATTTAGGTAGCCATATGCCTTGGATAGTTTGTGGGTTATTGTCTGTGTAGTTGCCTTTGTCAGCACTCGTTGTGCATAGCGTCACGTTGGTTTGTTAAGTGTTCTTTGTTTATTAAAAGGAAGAATGTATTCTCATCACGACGACCATGACAGTAAGCCAGTCAGGCAGATGTGCAGCCAGACTTATTAGAGCCTCTCGTTTGCCCCATCTCTTTCAACCATACAGTTTTTCAATTCCTCATCAATCCATGGAGCCTTAACAGTTCTAACAGTCCGTTTCTTAACAGGTGTTTGTATATCAATAATTGGAAGCAGCAATTTTATAAATTCATCAAGTGCAGTGTCTGGATGCTCCTTATTAATCACATCAGACCAACAAATATTTTTAACATCATCCACATAAGAGTCACAGCTAAATCTTTTGTATGATCTCTTATACACTATTTTAGACCCAGCTATTGTAAACGTGTCTTTCCTGTATTTAGCCACTATATTGTGATCAATGCATCCAATGGGTAACGGAAACAGCTTTATGACCATGTTCCTGTAAAAAGTTGACCTCTCTGTTCACATCACATACACTATCAAGCATTTCACACACATTATCTAGATACAGACTGTTAGCACATGGTGGCCTATAGCAACACCCCCAAAAGAAAAGGCTTTAGATGTGCCAGGTGAACCTGCAACCACAACACTTCAATAACACTTGACATGAGATCTTCTCTAAGCATTACAGGGATATGACTCTGAATATATACAGTATATACAGCAACACCTCCCCCATAAGCATTCCTGTATTTTCTGTAGATGTTATATCCTTGTATTGATGCTGCTGTATCATCAAAGGAATTATCTAAGTGAGTCTCAGAAATGGCTAATATATGAATTTTATCTGATGTTATCAAGTTATTGATTTCATGAACCTTATTTCTAAGGCTACATATATTAATATTTCTAGCCCGTTCCTGGGTAGCTTATCATAGATAGACATAATAAGGAAAAGAGCAAACTAAGCAAGAGAAAACAAGTACATTCAGCAGTCGATGAATCAGTTGGTGTGTGTGTCTGTGTGTGTGTGTGTGTGTGTGTGTGTGTGTGTGTGTGTGTGTGTGTGTGTGTGTGTGTGTGTGTGTGTGTGTGTGTGTGTGTGTGTGTGTGTGTGTGTGTGTGTGTGTGTGTTGCTGGGTTGAAGCTACGAACCCATAGACTTGGCGTTCTCATTTATTCCAGGCTTCTGGGAGAAAGGGTCTGTCATGGTGGATGTCCCCACGTGCTCCGGCAGCTTTCATGGGATCAGTTCTTTACTCTTCTGGTGGCGCACAGCTTCAGGATAGTCCTTGTTGAGGAAGATATACGTTCCTCTCAAGTTCTTGGCTCTTTCCAGAACACCTACCTTGTCCTTGAACCTCAGGAACTTGACCACTATTGGCCTGGGCCTGTCACCTAGGCCGGTGGTGGGGTTTCCAGTCCTGTTGGAGCGCTTCATCTCAATCTGGCTGTGGTCCATCTTCAGTTTCTCAGTGATACCCTCACTTTGTCCTCAGACTCGGTCCAGGTCTCATGTGGAGATTCTGCAAATCCGTCCACAACCATGTTGTTCCTCCTTGATTGTCCCTCGAGATAATCTGATTAATCTGTCGTTGTTATCATGTAACAGTAGCACACAGAACTGGTGTCCTCTCTCAATGACTTACAGATTGCTGTCACCTTGCTGTTCTCCTGTTTAAACCCATCGAGCTGACCCTAGGAGAACTGAAAATTGTTCTTCAGGTCCTGGATCTCTCTGGTCAGGTCGTCCATTCTTTAATTAGTTGAATTAGTTGAAACTTGAAGGTATTTTCTTGTTGTCGTAACAACTGCTTGTAGAACAATTTTTGTTTGTTTAAAATATCCACATGCCCGGGACAATCCGTGGTCCCAGCCACAAGGGCTAACTGTGTTGTGGGCTACGTTAAAGCCCCCAAGGAAATCCTGCCAGCTTGATAGCCAGCTAGTAGCTAGGCTAGCTGCTATGCTAAGCAGCTCCTCAGGCCCTTGGTAGGCAGGATCCCTGGACAGATAATAGCGGTCCCAGCACAAGATGCCATCCACGTTGCGGGAATCAAATTCAAATGGTAGCTAGTAACCAAACATTTTCAATAGAACACTTTTTCCAGAGTCGTTTCAACAAACTGAGCTGTCCCTCATTCCACGTTCAACAGGAGAGTAGGGAAACACAGGAGAGAGCTGCTCGTCAGAAAGGTAAGGTAGAACCAGTATAAAACAGGAGAGAGCTGCTCGTCAGAAAGGTAAGGTAGAACCCGTATAAAACAGGAGAGAGCTGCTCGTCAGAAAGGTAAGGTAGAACCCGTATAAAACAGGAGAGAGCTGCTCGTCAGAAAGGTAAGGTAGAACCAGTATAAAACAGGAGAGAGCTGCTTGTCGGAGAGGTAAGGTAGAACCAGTATAAAACAGGAGAGAGCTGCTCGTCAGAGAGGTAAGGTAGAACCCGTATAGAACAGGAGAGAGCTGCTTGTCGGAGAGGTAAGGTAGAACCAGTATAAAACAGGAGAGAGCTGCTCGTCAGAGAGGTAAGGTAGAACCAGTATAGAACAGGAGAGAGCTGCTTGTCGGAGAGGTAAGGTAGAACCAGTATAGAACAGGAGAGAGCTGCTTGTCGGAGAGGTAAGGTAGAAGAA
>NC_034190.2:85095831-85105831 GCF_002021735.2 Oncorhynchus kisutch
CCATACCACTATACAAATCTATACCACTATACTGATATACCGGTATACTGATCGATACTACTATACTAATATACTGCCATACCACTATACAAATCTATACCACTATACTGATATACCGGTATACTGATCGATACTACTATACTAATATACTACCATACCACTATACAAATCTATACCACTATACTGATATACCGGTATACTGATCGATACTACTATACTAATATACTGCCATACCGCTATACAAATCTATACCACTATACTGATATACCGGTATACTGATCGATACTACTATACTAATATACTGCCATACCACTATACAAATCTATACCACTATACTGATATACCGGTATACTGATCGATACTACTATACTAATATACTACCATACCACTATACAAATCTATACCACTATACTGATTATACCGGTATACTGATCGATACTACTATACTAATATACTGCCATACCACTATACAAATCTATACCACTATACTGATATACCGGTATACTGATCGATACTACTATACTAATATACTGCCATACCACTATACAAATCTATACCACTATACTGATATACCGGTATACTGATCGATACTACTATACTAATATACTACCATACCGCTATACAAATCTATACCACTATACTGATATACCGGTATACTGATCGATACTACTATACTAATATACTGCCATACCACTATACAAATCTATACCACTATACTGATATACCGGTATACTGATCGATACTACTATACTAATATACTGCCATACCACTATACAAATCTATACCACTATACTGATATACCGGTATACTGATCGATACTACTATACTAATATACTGCCATACCACTATACAAATCTATACCACTATACTGATATACCGGTATATACTGATCGATACTACTATACTAATATACTGCCATACCACTATACAAATCTATACCACTATACTGATATACCGGTATACTGATCGATACTACTATACTAATATACTGCCATACACTATACAAATCTATACTACTATACTGATATACCGGTATACTGATCGATACTACTATACTAATATACTGCCATACCACTATACAAATCTATACCACTATACTGATATACCGGTATACTGATCGATACTACTATACTAATATACTGCCATACCACTATACAAATCTATACCACTATACTGATATACCGGTATACTGATCGATACTACTATACTAATATACTACCATACCACTATACACATCTATACCACTATACTGATATACCGGTATACTGATCGCTACTACTATACTAATATACTACCATACCGCTATACAAATCTATACCACTATACTGATATACCGGTATACTGATCGATACTACTATACTAATATACTACCATACCGCTATACAAATCTATACCACTATACTGATATACCGGTATACTGATCGATACTACTATACTAATATACTACCATACCGCTATACAAATCTATACCACTATACTGATATACCGGTATACTGATCGATACTACTATACTAATATACTACCATACCGCTATACAAATCTATACCACTATACTGATATACCGGTATACTGATCGATACTACTATACTAATATACTGCCATACCGCTATACAAATCTATACCACTATACTGATATACCGGTATACTGATCGATACTACTATACTAATATATTGCCATACCGCTATACAAATCTATACCACTATACTGATATACCGGTATACTGATCGATACTACTATACTAATATACTACCATACCGCTTACAAATCTATACCACTATACTGATATACCGGTATACTGATCGATACTACTATACTAATATACTGCCATACCACTATACAAATCTATACCACTATACTGATATACCGGTATACTGATCGATACTACTATACTAATATACTGCCATACCACTATACAAATCTATACCACTATACTGATATACCGGTATACTGATCGATACTACTATACTAATATACTACCATACCACTATACAAATCTATACCACTATACTGATATACCGGTATACTGATCGATACTACTATACTAATATACTACCATACCACTATACAAATCTATACCACTATACTGATATACCGGTATACTGATCGATACTACTATACTAATATACTACCATACCAGCTTATACAAATCTATACCACTATACTGATATACGGTATACTGATCGATACTACTATACTAATATACTACCATACCACTATACAAATCTATACCACTATACTGATATACCGGTATTACTGATCGATACTACTATACTAATATACTACCATACCGCTATACAAATCTATACCACTATACTGATATACCGGTATACTGATCGATACTACTATACTAATATACTACCATACCACTATACAAATCTATACCACTATACTGATATACCGGTATACTGATCGATACTACTATACTAATATACTACCATACCACTATACAAATCTATACCACTATACTGATATACCGGTATACTGATCGATACTACTATACTAATATACTGCCATACCGCTATACAAATCTATACCACTATACTGATATACTGGTATACTGATCGATACTACTATACTAATATACTGCCATACCGCTATACAAATCTATACCACTATACTGATATACCGGTATACTGATCGATACTACTATACTAATATACTACCATACCACTATACAAATCTATACCACTATACTGATATACCGGTATACTGATCGATACTACTATACTAATATACTACCATACCACTATACAAATCTATACCACTATACTGATATACCGGTATACTGATCGATACTACTATACTAATATACTACCATACCGCTTACAAATCTATACCACTATACTGATATACGGTATACTGATCGATACTACTATACTAATATACTACCATACCGCTATACAAATCTATACCACTATACTGATATACCGGTATACTGATCGATACTACTATACTAATATACTACCATACCGCTATACAAATCTATACCACTATACTGATATACCGGTATACTGATCGATACTACTATACTAATATACTACCATACCGCTATACAAATCTATACCACTATACTGATATACCGGTATACTGATCGATACTACTATACTAATATACTGCCATACCACTATACAAATCTATACCACTATACTGATATACCGGTATACTGATCGATACTACTATACTAATATACTACCATACCGCTATACAAATCTATACCACTATACTGATATACCGGTATACTGATCGATACTACTATACTAATATACTGCCATACCACTATACAAATCATATACCACTATACTGATATACCGGTATACTGATCGATACTACTATACTAATATACTACCATACCGCTATACAAATCTATACCACTATACTGATATACCGGTATACTGATCGATACTACTATACTAATATACTACCATACCACTATACAAATCTATACCACTATACTGATATACCGGTATACTGATCGATACTACTATACTAATATACTACCATACCGCTATACAAATCTATACCACTATACTGATATACCGGTATACTGATCGATACTACTATACTAATATACTACCATACCACTATACAAATCTATACCACTATACTGATATACCGGTATACTGATCGATACTACTATACTAATATACTACCATACCACTATACAAATCTATACCACTATACTGATATACCGGTATACTGATCGATACTACTATACTAATATACTACCATACCGCTATACAAATCTATACCACTATACTGATATACCGGTATACTGATCGATACTACTATACTAATATACTACCATACCGCTATACAAATCTATACCACTATACTGATATATCGGTATACTGATCGATACTACTATACTAATATACTGCCATACCACTATACAAATCTATACCACTATACTGATATACCGGTATACTGATCGATACTACTATACTAATATACTACCATACCACTATACAAATCTATACCACTATACTGATATACCGGTATACTGTTCGATACTACTATACTAATATACTGCCATACCACTATACAATCTATACCACTATACTGATATACCGGTATACTGATCGATACTACTATACTAATATACTGCCATACCACTATACAAATCTATACCACTATACTGATATACCGGTATACTGATCGATACTACTATACTAATATACTACCATACCACTATACAAATCTATACCACTATACTGATATACCGGTATACTGATCGATACTACTATACTAATATACTGCCATACCGCTATACAAATCTATACCACTATACTGATATACCGGTATACTGATCGATACTACTATACTAATATACTGCCATACCACTATACAAATCTATACCACTATACTGATATACCGGTATACTGATCGATACTACTATACTAATATACTGCCATACCACTATACAAATCTATACCACTATACTGATATACCGGTATACTGCTGTACTACTATACTGATCTATACTACAATACTGATCTACTGATGTACTGCTATACTGATCTATGCTACTACACTGTTACACTGATCTATACTACTATACTGGTATACTGTTATACCATCTACACTACTATGCTGATATACTGATCTATACTACTAAACTGATATACTGCTATACTAATCTATACTACTATACTGATATACTGATATACTGATCTATACTACTAAACTGATATACTGCTATACTAATCTATACCACTAACTGATATACTGATATACTGATCTATACTACTACACTGTTACACTGATCTATACTACTATACTGTTATACTGTTATACCATCTACACTACTATGCTGATATACTGATCTATACTACTAAACTGATATACTGCTATACTAATCTATACCACTAAACTGATATACTGATATACTGATCTAAACAACTACACCGTTAAACGGATCTATACTCCTACACTGCTATACTGATCTATACTACTATACTACTGCACTGTTATATTGTTGTCCCGATCTATACTACTATACTTCTATATCGCTATACCACTATACAACGATACCAATATACAGCTATACTAATATGCTGCTATACTACTATACCGCTACAGTGTTATAATTCTATACTGCTATACTGCTAAACTGATCTATACCACTATACAACGATACCGATCTATACTACTATACTTCTATATCGCTATACTACTATACTACTATACTATACGCTATACTACTATACCACTATACAGACACTATACAACGATACCACTATACAGCTATACTAATATACAACTATACTACTATACTACTATACTTCTATATCTCTATACTACTATACCACTATACAACTATACTAATATGCTGCTATACTACTATACCACTATACAGACACTATACAACGATACCACTATACAGCTATACTAATATACAACTATACTACTATACTACTATACTTCTATATCTCTATACTACTATACCACTATACAACTATACTAATATGCTGCTATACTACTATACCGCTACAGTGTTATAATTCTATACTGCTATACTGCTAAACTGATCTATACAACTATACTACTCTACAGGTCTATACTACCATACTGATCTATTCTACTATACTGTTATACCGATCTATACTACTATACTGTTATGCTACTATACTACTATACCGTTACAGTGGTATTATACAACTATACTACTATACCACTATACAACGATACCGATCTATACTACTATACTTCTATATCGCTATACTACTATACTACTATACTATACGCTATACTACTATACCACTATACAGACACTATACAACGATACCACTATACAGCTATACTAATATACAACTATACTACTATACTACTATACTTCTATATCTCTATACTACTATACCACTATACAACTATACTAATATGCTGCTATACTACTATACCGCTACAGTGTTATAATTCTATACTGCTATACTGCTAAACTGATCTATACAACTATACTACTCTACAGGTCTATACTACCATACTGATCTATTCTACTATACTGTTATACCGATCTATACTACTATACTGTTATGCTACTATACTACTATACTACTATACTTCTATATCTCTATACTACTATACCACTATACAACTGTGCTGATATGCTGCTATACTACTATACCACTATACTACTATACTGCTATTCTACTATACTGCTATACTACTATACCACTATACTACTATACTACTATACCACTATACTACTATACTGCTATTCTACTATACTGCTATACTACTATACTGCTATTCTATTATGCTGTTATTCTACTATACTGCTATTCTACTATACTGCTATTCTACTATACTGATATTCTACTATACTGATATTCTACTATACTGATATTCTACTATACCACTATTCTACTATACTGCTATTCTACTATACTGCTATTCTACTTTACTACTATTCTACTATGCTGCTATTCTACTATGCTGCTATTCTACTATGCTGCTATTCTGCTATGCTGCTATTCTACTATACTGCTAGTCTACTATACTGCTATTCTACTATACTGCTAGTCTACTATACTGCTATTCTACTATACTGCTATACTACTATAATGCTATTCTACTATATTGCTATTCTACTATATTGCTATTCTACTATACTGCTATTCTACTATAATGCTATTCTACTATACTGCTATTCTACTATACTGCTATTCTACTATAATGCTATTGTACTATACTGCTATTCTACTATACTGCTATACTACTATACTGCTATTCTACTATACTCATATACTACTATACTGCTATTCTACTATACTGCTATTCTACTATACTGCTATACTACTATACTGCTATTCTACTATACTGCTATTCTACTACAATGCTATTCTACTATACTGCTATTCTACTATACTGCTATTCTACTATATTGCTATTCTACTATACTGCTATTCTACTATAATGCTATTGTACTATACTGCTATTCTACTTTACTACTATTCTACTATGCTGCTATTCTACTATGCTGCTATTCTACTATGCTGCTATTCTGCTATGCTGCTATTCTACTATACTGCTAGTCTACTATACTGCTATTCTACTATACTGCTAGTCTACTATACTGCTATTCTACTATACTGCTATACTACTATAATGCTATTCTACTATACTGCTATTCTACTATATTGCTATTCTACTATACTGCTATTCTACTATAATGCTATTCTACTATACTGCTATTCTACTATACTGCTATTCTACTATAATGCTATTCTACTATACTGCTATTCTACTATACTGATATACTACTATACTGCTATTCTACTATACTCATATACTACTATACTGCTATTCTACTATACTGCTATTCTACTATACTTCTATACTACTATACTGCTATTCTACTATACTGCTATTCTACTACAATGCTATTCTACTATACTGCTATTCTACTATACTGCTATTCTACTATAATGCTATTGTACTATACTGCTATTCTACTATACTGATATACTACTATACTGCTATTCTACTATACTGCTATACTACTATACTGATATACTACTATATATACTGCTATTCTACTATACTGCTAGTCTACTATACTGCTATTCTACTATACTGCTAGTCTACTATACTGCTATTCTACTATACTGCTATACTACTATAATGCTATTCTACTATACTGCTATTCTACTATATTGCTATTCTACTATACTGCTATTCTACTATAATGCTATTCTACTATACTGCTATTCTACTATACTGCTATTCTACTATAATGCTATTCTACTATACTGCTATTCTACTATACTGATATACTACTATACTGCTATTCTACTATACTCATATACTACTATACTGCTATTCTACTATACTGCTATTCTACTATACTGCTATACTACTATACTGCTATTCTACTATACTGCTATTCTACTATACTGCTATACTACTATACTGCTATTCTACTATACTGCTATTCTACTACAATGCTATTCTACTATACTGCTATTCTACTATACTGCTATTCTACTATATTGCTATTCTACTATACTGCTATTCTACTATTATGCTATTGTACTATACTGCTATTCTACTATACTGATATACTACTATACTGCTATACTACTATACTGATATACTACTATACTGCTATTCTACTATACTGCTATACTACTATACTGCTATACTACTATACTGCTATTCTACTATACTGCTATACTACTATACTACTATACTGCTATTCTACTATACTGCTATTCTACTATACTGCTATTCTACTATACCGCTATTCTACTATACCGCTATTCTACTATACTGCTATTCTACTATACTGTTATTCTACTATACCACTATTCTACTATACCACTATTCTACTATACTGCTATGCTGCTATGCTGCTATTCTACTATACTGATATTCTACTATACTGCTATACTACTATACTACTATACTGTCATACTACTATACTACTATACTGTCATACTACTATACTACTATACTGGTATACTACTATATGCCTACTGCAGTTCATATACTGATATTCTACTATACTGCTATACTACTATTCTACTATACTGATATACTACTATACTACTATACTGTCATACTACTATACTACTATACTGGTATACTACTATATGCCTACTGCAGTTCATCCACCATCACAGGCCGTTGGACAAAACAGACAAACAATATTACTATGCCCACATATGCTGCTGCTGCAGGCTATTGCAACACGGAGTTATGTTGAAAGGGGTATCAATAATTGTAAATAAATGCTTGGTAATCCCTGGCCAGATGTGTTGAAGGCATCAGACGGTTCAATTTGGATAGCCTGCTGAGGAACTAGTGACATAGGGGAGAGTTTATCAGCAGAGAGCATAGGGGACCCATTGTACATCTTATACGGGTATAAAGCACTAGTAAACGACGAGTCTGATCCGGGGAGCAAATGCAGCGTATTGGAGCACAATAGGCGATGACATAAATGAACCACATCGTAGTCTAACCTCCTCGCTTGCTACATTATGACAGCATGTTCTGAATACAGCGTATTGTTGAATACATGGTGAAAATTGGCACTTAGCATATGGCAATTAGACAAAACAGCCTTAAAACAAAACAAAAACACGTTGTAAAATGCACATTTGCTTCAACGGCATACCTTCATAATTCCAGCCTTGTTCCTGCCGCGATGTTTTTCGTCGTTGCAGCTAACGCCAGATATATAATGAATATATATAGTCCAATCCTATTTATTAGTCCCTTGGTGTGCCGTGTACTGCTGCCTGACTAGTCACCGCAGGCTGTGCTCTATGACATTAGATAGGTAAAAATCCATTGCACTGCGCAGGCAGATAGACAATGAACATAGCTCGTAAGATTTGAAAGAAAGAGTGGATCCGCGCCGCGGTAGGTGCGGCGGTGAAAGCGTCTCTACGGCTGCTGCTGACTTTCCGACGCGGTAGCCATGCTCGCGGGCGGTATTAGCCTAATGGCACCAGTAGAACACACATCAGAATTACAGCGCATTCACTCTTTTACTTCCCTCTGTCCCCATAGGCGAAGGCAATACGGAGACGGTGATACGAGGAACAAACGGGGAGTGGAGAGAGAGAGAGAGAGAGAGAGAGAGAGAGAGAGAGAGAGCAGATCGAGCAAGTAGGGGAGGGAACATAGCGTGAAAAGAAAGAGAAGGCTCCCTTCAATCAGTGAGGATTGGATACTGTGCTATGCTATAGCGACCTGTATCGGTGTGTACTGATCATTGTATATCTAGAAATGCAGTACCTTACTGTGTTCATTTCATTATGAATGACACTAGTGTTTTTTCGAAATGACAGGAAAAGGCAGGTGCTATAGAGGTTTTCTACTGCAAAAGGTAAAAGCCCACTTCTCTCTGATCAGGTCATGATAACTCTGATCTGTATCTATAGTAATCTATACTCCTGAATGAGTCCCCTATCTAACGTCCCCTATCTTGGGTAGTCTCATAACGTCCCCTATCTTGGGTAGTCTCATAACGTACCCTATCATTGGTTAGTC
>NC_034190.2:85108331-85218331 GCF_002021735.2 Oncorhynchus kisutch
TTATTATAGAGCTGCACTAGTCCTTTATTATAGAGCTGTAGTCCTTTATTATAGAGCTGTAGTCCTTTATTATAGAGCTGTAGTCCTTTATTATAGAGCTGCACTAGTCCTTTATTATAGAGCTGTAGTCCTTTATTATAGAGCTGTAGTCCTTTATTATAGAGCTGTAGTCCTTTATTATAGAGCTGTAGTCCTTTATTATAGAGCTGTAGTCCTTTATTATAGAGCTGTAGTCCTTTATTATAGAGCTGTAGTCCTTTATTATAGAGCTGTAGTCCTTTATTATAGAGCTGTACTAGTCCTTTATTATAGAGCTGCACTAGTCCTTTATTATAGAGCTGTAGTCCTTTATTATAGAGCTGTAGTCCTTTATTATAGAGCTGTAGTCCTTTATTATAGAGCTGTACTAGTCCTTATTATAGAGCTGTAGTCCTTTATTATAGAGCTGTAGTCCTTTATTATAGAGCTGTAGTCCTTTATTATAGAGCTGTAGTCCTTTATTATAGAGCTGTAGTCCTTTATTATAGAGCTGCACTAGTCCTTTATTATAGAGCTGTAGTCCTTTATTATAGAGCTGTAGTCCTTTATTATAGAGCTGTAGTCCTTTATTATAGAGCTGCACTAGTCCTTTATTATAGAGCTGTAGTCCTTTATTATAGAGCTGTAGTCCTTTATTATAGAGCTGTAGTCCTTTATTATAGAGCTGTAGTCCTTTATTATAGAGCTGTAGTCCTTTATTGCAGTGTTCTGAGTGACCAGGACTGTCGAACTGGGTTCTCGATTTCTGGTTCTGAAAGGCTACTGGGTTTCTGGTCCTTTCCATATAGAATCACACCTGATTCAGCAATTATTGTCTTGAGAGAAAATCTTGATTGGTGAAATGCTTTGATAGATCAAATCCTGCAAATCCGATAGGTCTCAAGGACTAGGAGAACTGTGCAATAAAGTTTATAAAAGCATAATCAATTTTGAAAGTTTATTTTTAGCAGCGGAGAAACTGTTAGCTACAGGCTAAATCAAGTCCTTTCTCTGACCATATTATGCTGTGTGAAATTCCTTCCTCCCCTAATTATAATGTATTATACTGGTAGAATTTAATAGCTGATAATACCAGGATAGAGAGAGAAAAGGTTTCCCCCAAAATAACCCCCTCTCCAACATAAGAAAGTGCAATGAATATTCCCACATGCACATTATCCTGTTTTTTAAATATTTGAACATGTGTGTGTTTTGACATCAACCTCACAGGGAGAGACGTCAACAGGATCACAGCCTCACAGGGAGAGACGTCAACAGGATCACAGGGAGAGACGTCAACAGGATCACAGGGAGAGACGTCAACAGGATCACCACCTCACAGGGAGAGACGTCAACAGGATCACAGCCTCACAGGGAGAGACGTCAACAGGAGCACAGGGAGAGGCGTCAACAGGATCACAGGGAGAGACGTCAACAGGATCACAGGGAGAGACGTCAACAGGATCACAGGGAGAGACGTCAACAGGATCACAGGGAGAGACGTCAACAGGATCACAGGGAGAGACGTCAACAGGATCACAACCTCACAGGGAGAGGCGTCAACAGGATCACAGGGAGAGACGTCAGCAGGATCACTGGGAGAGACGTCAACAGGATCACAAACTCACAGGGAGAGACGTCAACAGGATCACAGGGAGAGACGTCAACAGGTTCACCACCTCACAGGGAGAGACGTCAACAGGATCACCACCTCACAGGGAGAGACGTCAACTGGATCACAGCCTCACAGGGAGAGACATCAACAGGATCACCACTTCACAGGGAGAGACGTCAACAGGATCACAGGGAGAGACGTCAACAGGATCACAACCTCACAGGGAGAGACGTCAACAGGATCAAAGGGAGAGACATCAACAGGATCACAACCTCACAGGGAGAGACGTCAACAGGATCACAGGGAGAGACGTCAACAGGATCACAGGGAGAGACGTCAACAGGATCACCACCTCACAGGGAGAGACGTCAACAGGATCACAGGGAGAGACATCAACAGGATCACAACCTCACAGGGAGAGACGTCAACAGGATCACCACCTCACACAGAGAGACGTCAACAGGATCACCACCTCACAGGGAGAGACGTCAACAGGATCACAGCCTCACAGGGAGAGACGTCAACAGGATCACAGGGAGAGACGTCAACAGGATCACCACCTCACAGGAAGAGACGTCAACAGGATCACCACCTCACAGGGAGAGACGTCAACAGGATCACAACCTCACAGGGAGAGACGCCAACAGGATCACAGGGAGAGACGTCAACAGGATCACAGGGAGAGACGTCAACAGGATCACAGGGAGAGACGTCAACAGGATCACAGGGAGAGACGTCAACAGGATCACAACCTCACAGGGAGAGACGTCAACAGGATCACAGGGAGAGACGTCAACAGGATCACAGGGAGAGACGTCAACAGGATCACAACCCCACAGGGAGAGACGTCAACAGGATCACAGGGAGAGACGTCAACAGGATCACAGGGAGAGACGTCAACAGGATCACAGGGAGCGGCGTCAACAGGATCACAGGGAGAGGCGTCAACAGGATCACAACCTCACAGGGAGAGACGTCAACAGGATCACAGGGAGAGACGTCAACAGGATCACAGGGAGAGATGTCAACAGCATCACAGGGAGAGACGTCAACAGGATCACAACCTCACAGGGAGAGACGTCAACAGGATCACAGGGAGAGACGTCAACAGGATCACAGGGAGAGATGTCAACAGGATCACAGGGAGAGACGTCAACAGGATCACAGCCTCACAGGGAGAGACGTCAACAGGATCACAGCCTCACAGGGAGAGACGTCAACAGGATCACAACCTCACAGGGAGAGACGTCAACAGGATCACAGGGAGAGACTTCAACAGGATCACAGGGAGAGACGTCAACAGGATCACAGGGAGAGACGTCAACAGGATCACAACCTCACAGGGAGAGACGCCAACAGGATCACAGGGAGAGACGTCAACAGGATCACAGGGAGAGACATCAACAGGATCACAACCTCACAGGGAGAGACGTCAACAGGATCACAGGGAGAGACGTCAGCAGGATCACCACCTCACAGGGAGAGACGTCAACAGGATCACCACCTCACAGGGAGAGACGTCAACTGAATCACAGCCTCACAGGGAGAGACATCAACAGGATCACCACCTCACAGGGAGAGACGTCAACAGGATCACAGGGAGAGACGTCAACAGGATCACAGGGAGAGACGTCAACAGGATCACAGGGAGAGACGTCAACAGGATCACCACCTCACAGGGAGAGACGTCAACAGGATCACCACCTCACAGGGAGAGACGTCAACAGGATCACAGCCTCACAGGGAGAGACGTCAACAGGATCACAGGGGGGAGACGTCAACAGGATCACAGGGAGAGACGTCAACAGGATCACAACCTCACAGGGAGAGATGTCAACAGGATCACAGGGAGAGACGTCAACAGGATCACTGGGAGAGACGTCAACAGGATCACAACCTCACAGGGAGAGACGTCAACAGGATCACAGGGAGAGACGTCAACAGGTTCACCACCTCACAGGGAGAGACGTCAACAGGATCACAGCCTCACAGGGAGAGACATCAACAGGATCACCACCTCACAGGGAGAGACGTCAACAGGATCACAGGGAGAGACGTCAACAGGATCACCACCTCACAGGGAGAGACGTCAACAGGATCACAGGGAGAGACATCAATAGGATCACAACCTCACAGGGAGAGACGTCAACAGGATCACAGGGAGAGACGTCAACAGGATCACAGGGAGAGACGTCAACAGGATCACCACCTCACAGGGAGAGACGTCAACAGGATCACAGCCTCACAGGGAGAGACGTCAACAGGAGCACAGGGAGAGGCGTCAACAGGATCACAGGGAGAGACGTCAACAGGATCACAGGGAGAGACGTCAACAGGATCACAGGGAGAGACGTCAACAGGATCACAGGGAGAGACGTCAACAGGATCACAGGGAGAGACGTCAACAGGATCACAACCTCACAGGGAGAGGCGTCAACAGGATCACAGGGAGAGACGTCAGCAGGATCACTGGGAGAGACGTCAACAGGATCACAAACTCACAGGGAGAGACGTCAACAGGATCACAGGGAGAGACGTCAACAGGTTCACCACCTCACAGGGAGAGACGTCAACAGGATCACCACCTCACAGGGAGAGACGTCAACTGGATCACAGCCTCACAGGGAGAGACATCAACAGGATCACCACTTCACAGGGAGAGACGTCAACAGGATCACAGGGAGAGACGTCAACAGGATCACAACCTCACAGGGAGAGACGTCAACAGGATCAAAGGGAGAGACATCAACAGGATCACAACCTCACAGGGAGAGACGTCAACAGGATCACAGGGAGAGACGTCAACAGGATCACAGGGAGAGAGACGTCAACAGGATCACCACCTCACAGGGAGAGACGTCAACAGGATCACAGGGAGAGACATCAACAGGATCACAACCTCACAGGGAGAGACGTCAACAGGATCACCACCTCACACAGAGAGACGTCAACAGGATCACCACCTCACAGGGAGAGACGTCAACAGGATCACAGCCTCACAGGGAGAGACGTCAACAGGATCACAGGGAGAGACGTCAACAGGATCACCACCTCACAGGAAGAGACGTCAACAGGATCACCACCTCACAGGGAGAGACGTCAACAGGATCACAACCTCACAGGGAGAGACGCCAACAGGATCACAGGGAGAGACGTCAACAGGATCACAGGGAGAGACGTCAACAGGATCACAGGGAGAGACGTCAACAGGATCACAGGGAGAGACGTCAACAGGATCACAACCTCACAGGGAGAGACGTCAACAGGATCACAGGGAGAGACGTCAACAGGATCACAGGGAGAGATGTCAACAGCATCACAGGGAGAGACGTCAACAGGATCACAACCCCACAGGGAGAGACGTCAACAGGATCACAGGGAGAGACGTCAACAGGATCACAGGGAGAGACGTCAACAGGATCACAGGGAGCGGCGTCAACAGGATCACAGGGAGAGACGTCAACAGGATCACAACCTCACAGGGAGAGACGTCAACAGGATCACAGGGAGAGACGTCAACAGGATCACAGGGAGAGATGTCAACAGCATCACAGGGAGAGACGTCAACAGGATCACAACCTCACAGGGAGAGACGTCAACAGGATCACAGGGAGAGACGTCAACAGGATCACAGGGAGAGATGTCAACAGGATCACAGGGAGAGACGTCAACAGGATCACAGCCTCACAGGGAGAGACGTCAACAGGATCACAGCCTCACAGGGAGAGACGTCAACAGGATCACAACCTCACAGGGAGAGACGTCAACAGGATCACAGGGAGAGACTTCAACAGGATCACAGGGAGAGACGTCAACAGGATCACAGGGAGAGACGTCAACAGGATCACAACCTCACAGGGAGAGACGCCAACAGGATCACAGGGAGAGACGTCAACAGGATCACAGGGAGAGACATCAACAGGATCACAACCTCACAGGGAGAGACGTCAACAGGATCACAGGGAGAGACGTCAGCAGGATCACCACCTCACAGGGAGAGACGTCAACAGGATCACCACCTCACAGGGAGAGACGTCAACTGGATCACAGCCTCACAGGGAGAGACATCAACAGGATCACCACCTCACAGGGAGAGACGTCAACAGGATCACAGGGAGAGACGTCAACAGGATCACAGGGAGAGACGTCAACAGGATCACAGGGAGAGACGTCAACAGGATCACCACCTCACAGGGAGAGACGTCAACAGGATCACCACCTCACAGGGAGAGACGTCAACAGGATCACAGCCTCACAGGGAGAGACGTCAACAGGATCACAGGGGGAGACGTCAACAGGATCACAGGGAGAGACGTCAACAGGATCACAACCTCACAGGGAGAGATGTCAACAGGATCACAGGGAGAGACGTCAACAGGATCACTGGGAGAGACGTCAACAGGATCACAACCTCACAGGGAGAGACGTCAACAGGATCACAGGGAGAGACGTCAACAGGTTCACCACCTCACAGGGAGAGACGTCAACAGGATCACAGCCTCACAGGGAGAGACATCAACAGGATCACCACCTCACAGGGAGAGACGTCAACAGGATCACAGGGAGAGACGTCAACAGGATCACCACCTCACAGGGAGAGACGTCAACAGGATCACAGGGAGAGACATCAATAGGATCACAACCTCACAGGGAGAGACGTCAACAGGATCACAGGGAGAGACGTCGACAGGATCACAGGGAGAGACGTCAACAGGATCACCACCTCACAGGGAGAGACGTCAACCGGATCACAGCCTCACAGGGAGAGACATCAACAGGATCACCACCTCACAGGGAGAGACGTCAACAGGATCACAGGGAGAGACGTCAACAGGACCACCACCTCACAGGGAGAGACGTCAACAGGATCACAGGGAGAGACGTCAACAGGATCACAGGGAGAGATGTCAACAGGATCACAGGGAGAGACGTCAACAGGATCACAGCCTCACAGGGAGAGACGTCAACAGGATCGCAGCCTCACAGGGAGAGACGTCAACAGGATCACAACCTCACAGGGAGAGACGTCAACAGGATCACAGGGAGAGACTTCAACAGGATCACAGGGAGAGACGTCAACAGGATCACAGGGAGAGACGTCAACAGGATCACAACCTCACAGGGAGAGACGTCAACAGGATCACAGGGAGAGACGTCAACAGGATCACAGGGAGAGACATCAACAGGATCACAACCTCACAGGGAGAGACGTCAACAGGATCACAGGGAGAGACGTCAGCAGGATCATCACCTCACAGGGAGAGACGTCAACAGGATCACCACCTCACAGGGAGAGACGTCAACTGGATCACAGCCTCACAGGGAGAGACATCAACAGGATCACCACCTCACAGGGAGAGACGTCAACAGGATCACAGGGAGAGACGTCAACAGGATCACCACCTCACAGGGAGAGACGTCAACAGGATCACAGGGAGAGACATCAACAGGATCACAGCCTCACAGGGAGAGACGTCAACAGGATCACAGGGAGAGACGTCAACAGGATCACAGGGAGAGACGTCAACAGGATCACCACCTCACAGGGAGAGACGTCAACAGGATCACCACCTCACAGGGAGAGACGTCAACAGGATCACAGCCTCACAGGGAGAGACGTCAACAGGATCACCGGGAGAGACGTCAACAGGATCACCGGGAGAGACGTCAACAGGATCACAGGGAGAGACGTCAACAGGATCACAGGGGGAGACGTCAACAGGATCACAGGGAGAGACGTCAACAGGATCACAACCTCACAGGGAGAGATGTCAACAGGATCACAGGGAGAGACGTCAACAGGATAACTGGGAGAGACGTCAACAGGATCACAACCTCACAGGGAGAGACGTCAACAGGATCACAGGGAGAGACGTCAACAGGTTCACCACCTCACAGGGAGAGACGTCAACAGGATCACAGCCTCACAGGGAGAGACATCAACAGGATCACCACCTCACAGGGAGAGACGTCAACAGGATCACAGGGAGAGACGTCAACAGGAGCACAGGGAGAGACATCAATAGGATCACAACCTCACAGGGAGAGACGTCAACAGGATCACAGGGAGAGACGTCAACAGGATCACCACCTCACAGGGAGAGACGTCAACCGGATCACAGCCTCACAGGGAGAGACATCAACAGGATCACCACCTCACAGGGAGAGACGTCAACAGGATCACAGGGAGAGACGTCAACAGGATCACCACCTCACATTGAGAGACGTCAACAGGATCACAGGGAGAGACATCAACAGGATCACAACCTCACAGGGAGAGACGTCAACAGGATCACCACCTCACACGGAGAGACGTCAACAGGAGCACCACCTCACAGGGAGAGACGTCAACAGGATCACAGCCTCACAGGGATAGACGTCAACAGGATCACAGGGAGAGACGTCAACAGGATCACAGCCTCACAGGGAGAGACGTCAACAGGATCACAGGGAGAGACGTCAACAGGATCACCACCTCACAGGGAGAGACGTCAACAGGATCACCACCTCACAGGGAGAGACGTCAACAGGATCACAGCCTCACAGGGAGAGACGTCAACAGGATCACAGGGAGAGACGTCAACAGGATCACAGCCTCACAGGGAGAGACGTCAACAGGATCACAGGGAGAGACGTCAACAGGATCACCACCTCACAGGGAGAGACGTCAACAGGATCACCACCTCACAGGGAGAGACGTCAACTGGATCACAGCCTCACAGGGAGAGACATCAACAGGATCACCACCTCACAGGGAGAGACGTCAACAGGATCACAGGGAGAGACATCAACAGGATCACAGCCTCACAGGGAGAGACGTCAACAGGATCACAGGGAGAGACGTCAACAGGATCACAGGGAGAGACGTCAACAGGATCACCACCTCACAGGGAGAGACGTCAACAGGATCACCACCTCACAGGGAGAGACGTCAACAGGATCACAGCCTCACAGGGAGAGACGTCAACAGGATCACAGGGAGAGACGTCAACAGGATCACAGGGAGAGACGTCAACAGGATCACAGGGAGAGACGTCAACAGGATCACAGGGAGAGACGTCAACAGGATCACAACCTCACAGGGAGAGACGTCAACTTTATTATAGAGCTGTAGTCCTTTATTATAGAGCTGTAGTAGTCCTTTATTATAGAGCTGTAGTCCTTTATTATAGAGCTGTAGTCCTTTTTTATAGAGCTGCACTAGTCCTTTATTATAGAGCTGTAGTCCTTTATTATAGAGCTGTAGTCCTTTATTATAGAGCTGTAGTCCTTTATTATAGAGCTGTAGTCCTTTATTATAGAGCTGTACTAGTCCTTTATTATAGAGCTGTAGTAGTCCTTTTTTATAGAGCTGTAGTCCTTTATTATAGAGCTGTACTAGTCCTTTATTATAGAGCTGTAGTAGTCCTTTTTTATAGAGCTGTAGTCCTTTATTATAGAGCTGCACTAGTCCTTTATTATAGAGCTGTAGTCCTTTATTATAGAGCTGTAGTCCTTTATTATAGAGCTGTAGTAGTCCTTTATTATAGAGCTGTAGTCCTTTATTATAGAGCTGTAGTAGTCCTTTTTTATAGAGCTGCACTAGTCCTTTATTATAGAGCTGTAGTCCTTTATTGCAGTGTTCTGAGTGACCAGGACTGTCGAACTGGGTTCTCGATTTCTGGTTCTGAAAGGCTACTGGGTTTCTGGTCCTTTCCATATAGAATCACACCTGATTCAGCAATTATTGTCTTGAGAGAAAACCTTGATTGGTGAAATGCTTTGATAGATCAAATCCTGCAAATCCGATAGGTCTCAAGGACTAGGAGAACTGTGCAATAAAGTTTATAAAAGCATAATCAATTTTGAAAGTTTATTTTTAGCAGCGGAGAAACTGTTAGCTACAGGCTAAATCAAGTCCTTTCTCTGACCATATTATGCTGTGTGAAATTCCTTCCTCCCCTAATTATAATGTATTATACTGGTAGAATTTAATAGCTGATAATACCAGGATAGAGAGAGAAAAGGTTTCCCCCAAAATAACCCCCTCTCCAACATAAGAAAGTGCAATGAATATTCCCACATGCACATTATCCTGTTTTTTAAATATTTGAACATGTGTGTGTTTTGACATCAACCTCACAGGGAGAGACGTCAACAGGATCACAGGGAGAGACGTCAACAGGATCACAGGGAGAGACGTCAACAGGATCACAGTGAGAGACGTCAACAGGATCACAGGGAGAGACGTCAACAGGATCACAGGGAGAGACGTCAACAGGATCACAGGGAGAGACGTCAACAGGATCACAGGGAGAGACGTCAACAGGATCACAGGGAGAGACGTCAACAGGATCACAACCTCACAGGGAGAGATGTCAACAGGATCACAACCTCACAGGGAGAGATGTCAACAGGATCACAGGGAGAGACGTCAACAGGTTCACCACCTCACAGGGAGAGACGTCAACAGGATCACCACCTCACAGGGAGAGACGTCAACTGGATCACAGCCTCACAGGGAGAGACATCAACAGGATCACCACCTCACAGGGAGAGACGTCAACAGGATCACAGGGAGAGACGTCAACAGGATCACCACCTCACAGGGAGAGACGTCAACAGGATCACAGGGAGAGACGTCAACAGGATCACCACCTCACAGGGAGAGACGTCAACAGGATCACAGGGAGAGACATCAACAGGATCACAACCTCACAGGGAGAGACGTCAACAGGATCACCACCTCACACGGAGAGACGTCAACAGGATCACCACCTCACAGGGAGAGACTTCAACAGGATCATAGCCTCACAGGGAGAGACGTCAACAGGATCACAGGGAGAGACGTCAACAGGATCACAGGGAGAGACGTCAACAGGATCACCACCTCACAGGGAGAGACGTCAACAGGATCACCACCTCACAGGGAGAGACGTCAACAGGATCACAGCCTCACAGGGAGAGTCGTCAACAGGATCACAGGGAGAGACGTCAACAGGATCACAGGGAGAGACGTCAACAGGATCACAACCTCACAGGGAGAGACGTCAACAGGATCACAGGGAGAGACGTCAACAGGATCACCACCTCACAGGGAGAGACGTCAACAGGATCACAGGGAGAGACATCAACAGGATCACAACCTCACAGGGAGAGACGTCAACAGGATCACAGGGAGAGACGTCAACAGGATCACAGGGAGAGACGTCAACAGGATCACCACCTCACAGGGAGAGACGTCGACCGGATTACAGCCTCACAGGGAGAGACATCAACAGGATCACCACCTCACAGGGAGAGACGTCAACAGGATCACAGGGAGAGACGTCAACAGGATCACCACCTCACAGGGAGAGACGTCAACAGGATCACAGGGACAGACATCAACAGGATCACAACCTCACAGGGAGGGACGTCAACAGGATCACCACCTCACACGGAGAGACGTCAACAGGATCACCACCTCACAGGGAGAGACATCAACAGGATCACCACCTCACAGGGAGAGACATCAACAGGATCACAGCCTCACAGGGAGAGACGTCAACAGGATCACAGGGAGAGACGTCAACAGGATCACAGGGAGAGACGTCAACAGGATCACAGGGAGAGACGTCAACAGGATCACAGGGAGAGACGTCAACAGGATCACAACCTCACAGGGAGAGACGTCAACAGGATCACAGGGAGAGACGTCAACAGGATAACCACCTCACAGAGAGAGACGTCAACAGGATCACCACCTCACAGGGAGAGACGTCAACAGGATCACAGGGAGAGGCGTCAACAGGATCACAAGGAGAGACGTCAACAGGATCACAGGGAGAGACGTCAACAGGATCACAGGGAGAGACGTCAACAGGATCACAGGGAAAGACGTCAACAGGATCACAACCTCACAGGGAGAGACGTCAACAGGATCACAGGGAGAGACGTCAACAGGATCACCACCTCACAGGGAGGGACGTCAACAGGATCACCACCTCACACTGAGAGACGTCAACAGGATCACCACCTCACAGGGAGAGACATCAACAGGATCACCACCTCACAGGGAGAGACATCAACAGGATCACAGCCTCACAGGGAGAGACATCAACAGGATCACAGGGAGAGACGTCAACAGGATCACAGGGAGAGACGTCAACAGGATCACAGGGAGAGACGTCAACAGGATCACAACCTCACAGGGAGAGACGTCAACAGGATCACAGGGAGAGACGTCAACAGGATAACCACCTCACAGAGAGAGACGTCAACAGGATCACCACCTCACAGGGAGAGACGTCAACAGGATCACAGGGAGAGGCGTCAACAGGATCACAAGGAGAGACGTCAACAGGATCACAGGGAGAGACGTCAACAGGACCACAGGGAGAGACGTCAACAGGATCACAGGGAAAGACGTCAACAGGATCACAACCTCACAGGGAGAGACGTCAACAGGATCACAGGGAGAGACGTCAACAGGATCACCACCTCACAGGGAGAGACGTCAACAGGATCACCACCTCACAGGGAGAGACGTCAACAGGATCACAGGGAGAGACGGCAACAACATCACAGGGA
This sequence comes from Oncorhynchus kisutch, assembly GCF_002021735.2. Taxonomy (NCBI): domain Eukaryota; kingdom Metazoa; phylum Chordata; class Actinopteri; order Salmoniformes; family Salmonidae; genus Oncorhynchus; species Oncorhynchus kisutch. The sequence continues at coordinate 85,120,516 of NC_034190.2, forward strand.
GAGACGTCAACAGGATCACAGGGAGAGACGTCAACAGGATCACAGGGAGAGACGTCAACAGGATCACAGGGAGAGGCGTCAACAGGATCACAGGGAGAGACGTCAACAGGATCACAGGGAGAGACGTCAACAGGATCATAGGGAGAGACGTCAACAGGATCACAACCTCACAGGGAGAGACGTCACCACGATCACAGCCTCACATGGAGAGACGTCAACAGGATCACAGGGAGAGACGTCAACAGGATCACAGGGAGAGACGTCAACAGGATCACAGGGAGAGACGTCAACAGGACCACAGGGAGAGACGTCAACAGGATCACAACCTCACAGGGAGAGACGTCACCATGATCACAACCCCACAGGGAGAGACGTCAACAGGATCACAGCCTCACAGGGAGAGACGTCAACAGGATTACAACCTCACAGGGAGAGACGTCAACAGGATCACAGGGAGAGACGTCAACAGGATCACAGGGAGAGACGTCAACAGGATCACAGGGAGAGACGTCAACAGGATCACCACCCCACAGGGAGAGACGTCAACAGGATCACCACCTCACAGGGAGAGACGTCAACAGGATCACAACCTCACAGGGAGAGACGTCAACAGGATCACAGGGAGAGACGTCAACAGGATCACAGGGAGAGACGTCAACAGGATCACCACCTCACAGGGAGAGACGTCAACAGGATCACCACCTCACAGGGAGAGACGTCAACAGGATCACCACTTCACAGGGAGAGACATCAACAGGATCACAGCCTCACAGGGAGAGACGTCAACAGGATCACAGCATCACAGGGAGAGACGTCAACAGGATCACAGGGAGAGACGTCAACAGGATCACAACCTCACAGGGAGAGACGTCAACAGGATCACAGGGAGAGACGTCAACAGGATCACAACCTCACAGGGAGAGACGTCAACAGGATCACCACCTCACAGGGAGAGACGTCAACAGGATCACCACTTCACAGGGAGAGATGTCAAAAGGACCACAGCCTCACAGGGAGAGACGTCAACAGGATCACAGCCTCACAGGGAGAGACGTCAACAGGATCACAGGGAGAGACGTCAACAGGATCACCACCTCACAGGGAGAGACATCAACAGGATCACCACCTCACAGGGAGAGACATCAACAGGATCACAGCCTCACAGGGAGAGACGTCAACAGGATCACAGGGAGAGACGTCAACAGGATCACAGGGAGAGACGTCAACAGGATCACCACCTCACAGGGAGAGACGTCAACAGGATCACCACCTCACAGGGAGAGACGTCAAAAGGATCACAGCCTCACAGGGAGAGACGTCAACAGGATCACCACCTCACAGGGAGAGACGTCAACAGGATCACAGCCTCACAGGGAGAGACGCCAACAGGATCACAGGGAGAGACGTCAACAGGATCACAGGGAGAGACGTCAACAGGATCACATGGAGAGACGTCAACAGGATCACAGGGAGAGACGTCAACAGGATCACAGGGAGAGACGTCATCAGGATCACAACCTCACAGGGAGAGACGTCAACAGGATCACCACCTCACAGGGAGAGACGTCAACAGGATCACCACCTCACAGGAAGAGACGTCAACAGGATCACCACCTCACAGGGAGAGACGTCAACAGGATCACAGGGAGAGACGTCAACAGGATCACAGGGAGAGACGTCAACAGGATCACAGGGAGAGACGTCAACAGGATCGCAAGGAGAGACGTCAACAGGATCACAGGGAGAGACGTCAACAGGACCACAGGGAGAGACGTCAACAGGATCAGAGGGAAAGACGTCAACAGGATCACAACCTCACAGGGAGAGACGTCAACAGGATCACAGGGAGAGACATCAACAGGATCACAGCCTCACAGGGAGAGACGTCAACAGGATCACAGGGAGAGACGTCAACAGGATCACCACCTCACAGGGAGAGACGTCAACAGGATCACAACCTCACAGGGAGAGACGTCAACAGGATCACAGGGAGAGACGTCAACAGGATCACCACCTCACAGGGAGAGACGTCAAAAGGATCACAGGGAGAGACGTCAACAGGATCACAGGGAGAGACGTCAACAGGAACACAGGGAGAGACGTCAACAGGATCACAAGGAGAGACGTCAACAGGATCACAGGGAGAGACGTCAACAGGATCACAGGGAGAGACGTCAACAGGATCACAACCTCACAGGGAGAGACGTCAACAGGATCACAGGGAGAGACGTCAACAGGACCACAGGAGAGACGTCAACATGATCACGGTGAAAGACATCCACAGGATCACAACCTCACAGGGAGAGACGTCAACACGATCACAGCCTCACAGGGAGAGACGTCAACAGGATCACAGGGAGAGGCGTCAACAGGATCACAGGGAGAGACGTCAACAGGATCACAGGGAGAGACGTCAACAGGATCACAGGGAGAGACGTCAACAGGATCACAGGGAGAGACGTCAACAGGATCACAGGGAGAGACGTCAACAGGATCACAAGGAGAGACGTCAACAGGATCGCAGGGAGAGACGTCAACATGATCACAGCCTCACTGGGAGAGACGTCAACAGGATTACAGCCTCACAGGGAGAGACGTCAACAGGATCACTGGGAGAGACGTCAACAGGATCACAGGGAGAGACGTCAACAGGATCACAGGGAGAGACATCAACAGGATCACCACCTCACAGGGAGAGACGTCAACAGGATCACCACCTCACAGGGAGAGACGTCAACAGGATCACAGCCTCACAGGGAGAGACGTCAACAGGATCACAGGGAGAGACGTCAACAGGATCACAGGGAGAGACGTCAACAGGATCACAGGGAGAGACGTCAACAGGATCACAGGGAGAGACGTCAACAGGATCATAGGGAGAGACGTCAACAGGATCACAACCTCACAGGGAGAGACGTCACCACGATCACAGCCTCACATGGAGAGACGTCAACAGGATCACAGGGAGAGACGTCAACAGGATCACAGGGAGAGACGTCAACAGGATCACAGGGAGAGACTTCAACAGGATCACAGGGAGAGACGTCAACAGGATCACAACCTCACAGGGAGAGACGTCACCACGACCACAACCTCACAGGGAGAGACGTCAACAGGATCACAGGGAGAGACGTCAACAGGAGCACAGGGAGAGACGTCAACAGGATCACAGGGAGAGACGTCAACAGGATCACCACCCCACAGGGAGAGATGTCAACAGGATCACCACCTCACAGGGAGAGACGTCAACAGGATCACAACCTCACAGGGAGAGACGTCAACAGGATCACAGGGAGAGACGTCAACAGGATCACAGGGAGAGACGTCAACAGGATCACCACCTCACAAGGAGAGACGTCAACAGGATCACCACCTCACAGGGAGAGACGTCAACAGGATCACCACTTCACAGGGAGAGACATCAACAGGATCACAGCCTCACAGGGAGAGACGTCAACAGGATCACAGCATCACAGGGAGAGACGTCAACAGGATCACAGGGAGAGACGTCAACAGGATCACAACCTCACAGGGAGAGACGTCAACAGGATCACAGCCTCACAGGGAGAGACGTCAACAGGATCACAGGGAGAGACGTCAACAGGATCACAGGGAGAGACGTCAACAGGATCACAACCTCACAGGGAGAGACGTCAACAGGATCACCACCTCACAGGGAGAGACGTCAACAGGATCACCACTTCACAGGGAGAGACGTCAACAGGATCACAACCTCACAGGGAGAGACGTCAACAGGATCACAGCCTCACAGGGAGAGACGTCAACAGGATCACAACCTCACAGGGAGAGACGTTAACAGGATCACAGGGAGAGACGTCAACAGGATCACAGCCTCACAGGGAGAGACGTCAACAGGATCACAGGGAGAGACGTCAACAGGATCACAGGGAGAGACGTCAACAGGATCACAACCTCACAGGGAGAGACGTCAACAGGATCAAAGCCTCACAGGGAGAGACGTTAACAGGATCACAGGGAGAGACGTCAACAGGATCACAGGGAGAGACATCAACAGGATCACCACCTCACAGGGAGAGACGTCAACAGGATCACCACCTCACAGGGAGAGACGTCAACAGGATCAAAGCCTCACAGGGAGAGACGTTAACAGGATCACAGGGAGAGACATCAACAGGATCACAGGGAGAGACGTCAACAGGATCACAGGGAGAGACGTCAACAGGATCACAAGGAGAGACGTCAGCATGATCACAGCCTCACAGGGAGAGACGTCAACAGGATTACAACCTCACAGGGAGAGACGTCAACAGGATCACAGGGAGAGACGTCAACAGGATCACAGGGAGAGACGTCAACAGGATCACAGGGAGAGACATCAACAGGATCACCACCTCACAGGGAGAGACGTCAACAGGATCACCACCTCACAGGGAGAGACGTCAACAGGATCACAGCCTCACAGGGAGAGACGTCAACAGGATCACAGGGAGAGACGTCAACAGGATCACAGGGAGAGACGTCAACAGGATCACAACCTCACAGGGAGAGACGTCAACAGGATCACAGCCTCACAGGGAGAGACGTCAACAGGATCACAGGGAGAGACGTCAACAGGATCACAGGGAGAGACGTCAACAGGATCACAACCTCACAGGGAGAGACGTCAACAGGATCAAAGCCTCACAGGGAGAGACGTTAACAGGATCACAGGGAGAGACGTCAACAGGATCACAGGGAGAGACATCAACAGGATCACCACCTCACAGGGAGAGACGTCAACAGGATCACCACCTCACAGGGAGAGACGTCAACAGGATCAAAGCCTCACAGGGAGAGACGTTAACAGGATCACAGGGAGAGACATCAACAGGATCACAGGGAGAGACGTCAACAGGATCACAGGGAGAGACGTCAACAGGATCACAAGGAGAGACGTCAGCATGATCACAGCCTCACAGGGAGAGACGTCAACAGGATTACAACCTCACAGGGAGAGACGTCAACAGGATCACAGGGAGAGACGTCAACAGGATCACAGGGAGAGACGTCAACAGGATCACAGGGAGAGACATCAACAGGATCACCACCTCACAGGGAGAGACGTCAACAGGATCACCACCTCACAGGGAGAGACGTCAACAGGATCACAGCCTCACAGGGAGAGACGTCAACAGGATCACAGGGAGAGACGTCAACAGGATCACAGGGAGAGACGTCAACAGGATCACAGGGAGAGACGTCAACAGGATCACAGGGAGAGACGTCAACAGGATCATAGGGAGAGACGTCAACAGGATCACAACCTCACAGGGAGAGACGTCACCACGATCACAGCCTCACATGGAGAGACGTCAACAGGATCACAGGGAGAGACGTCAACAGGATCACAGGGAGAGACGTCAACAGGATCACAGGGAGAGACTTCAACAGGATCACAGGGAGAGACGTCAACAGGATCACAACCTCACAGGGAGAGACGTCACCACGACCACAACCTCACAGGGAGAGACGTCAACAGGATCACAGGGAGAGACGTCAACAGGATCACAGGGAGAGACGTCAACAGGATCACCACCCCACAGGGAGAGATGTCAACAGGATCACCACCTCACAGGGAGAGACGTCAACAGGATCACAACCTCACAGGGAGAGACGTCAACAGGATCACAGGGAGAGACGTCAACAGGATCACAGGGAGAGACGTCAACAGGATCACCACCTCACAAGGAGAGACGTCAACAGGATCACCACCTCACAGGGAGAGACGTCAACAGGATCACCACTTCACAGGGAGAGACATCAACAGGATCACAGCCTCACAGGGAGAGACGTCAACAGGATCACAGCATCACAGGGAGAGACGTCAACAGGATCACAGGGAGAGACGTCAACAGGATCACAACCTCACAGGGAGAGACGTCAACAGGATCACAGCCTCACAGGGAGAGACGTCAACAGGATCACAGGGAGAGACGTCAACAGGATCACAGGGAGAGACGTCAACAGGATCACAACCTCACAGGGAGAGACGTCAACAGGATCACAAGGAGAGACGTCAACATGATCACAGCCTCACAGGGAGAGACGTCAACAGGATTACAACCTCACAGGGAGAGACGTCAACAGGATCACAGGGAGAGACGTCAACAGGATCACAGGGAGAGACGTCAACAGGATCACAGGGAGAGACATCAACAGGATCACCACCTCACAGGGAGAGACGTCAACAGGATCACAGCCTCACAGGGAGAGACGTCAACAGGATCACAGGGAGAGACGTCAACAGGATCACAGGGAGAGACGTCAACAGGATCACAGGGAGAGACGTCAACAGGATCACAGGGAGAGACGTCAACAGGATCATAGGGAGAGACGTCAACAGGATCACAACCTCACAGGGAGAGACGTCACCACGATCACAGCCTCACATGGAGAGACGTCAACAGGATCACAGGGAGAGACGTCAACAGGATCACAGGGAGAGACGTCAACAGGATCACAGGGAGAGACTTCAACAGGATCACAGGGAGAGACGTCAACAGGATCACAACCTCACAGGGAGAGACGTCACCACGACCACAACCTCACAGGGAGAGACGTCAACAGGATCACAGGGAGAGACGTCAACAGGATCACAGGGAGAGACGTCAACAGGATCACCACCCCACAGGGAGAGATGTCAACAGGATCACCACCTCACAGGGAGAGACGTCAACAGGATCACAACCTCACAGGGAGAGACGTCAACAGGATCACAGGGAGAGACGTCAACAGGATCACAGGGAGAGACGTCAACAGGATCACCACCTCACAAGGAGAGACGTCAACAGGATCACCACCTCACAGGGAGAGACGTCAACAGGATCACCACTTCACAGGGAGAGACATCAACAGGATCACAGCCTCACAGGGAGAGACGTCAACAGGATCACAGCATCACAGGGAGAGACGTCAACAGGATCACAGGGAGAGACGTCAACAGGATCACAACCTCACAGGGAGAGACGTCAACAGGATCACAGCCTCACAGGGAGAGACGTCAACAGGATCACAGGGAGAGACGTCAACAGGATCACAGGGAGAGACGTCAACAGGATCACAACCTCACAGGGAGAGACGTCAACAGGATCACCACCTCACAGGGAGAGACGGCAACAGGATCACCACTTCACAGGGAGAGACGTTAACAGGATCACAGGGAGAGACGTCAACAGGATCACAGCCTCACAGGGAGAGACGTCAACAGGATCACAGGGAGAGACGTCAACAGGATCACAGGGAGAGACGTCAACAGGATCACAACCTCACAGGGAGAGACGTCAACAGGATCAAAGCCTCACAGGGAGAGACGTTAACAGGATCACAGGGAGAGACGTCAACAGGATCACAGGGAGAGACATCAACAGGATCACCACCTCACAGGGAGAGACGTCAACAGGATCACCACCTCACAGGGAGAGACGTCAACAGGATCAAAGCCTCACAGGGAGAGACGTTAACAGGATCACAGGGAGAGACATCAACAGGATCACAGGGAGAGACATCAACAGGATCACCACCTCACAGGGAGAGACGTCAAAAGGATCACAGGGAGAGACGTCAACAGGATCACAGGGAGAGACGTCAACAGGATCACAAGGAGAGACGTCAACAGGATCACAGGGAGAGACGTCAACAGGATCACAGGGAGAGACGTCAACAGGATCACAACCTCACAGGGTGAGACGTCAATAGGATCACAGGGAGAGACGTCAACAGGACCACAGGAGAGACGTCAACATGATCACGGTGAAAGACATCAACAGGATCACAACCTCACAGGGAGAGACGTCAACACGATCACAGCCTCACAGGGAGAGACGTCAACAGGATCACAGGGAGAGGCGTCAACAGGATCACAGGGAGAGACGTCAACAGGATCACAGGGAGAGACGTCAACAGGATCACAGGGAGAGACGTCAACAGGACCACAGGGAGAGACGTCAACAGGATCACAGGGAGAGACGTCAACAGGATCACAAGGAGAGACGTCAACATGATCACAGCCTCACAGGGAGAGACGTCAACAGGATTACAACCTCACAGGGAGAGACGTCAACAGGATCACAGGGAGAGACGTCAACAGGATCACAGGGAGAGACGTCAACAGGATCACAGGGAGAGACATCAACAGGATCACCACCTCACAGGGAGAGACGTCAACAGGATCACCACCTCACAGGGAGAGACGTCAACAGGATCACAGCCTCACAGGGAGAGACGTCAACAGGATCACAGGGAGAGACGTCAACAGGATCACAGGGAGAGACGTCAACAGGATCACAGGGAGAGACGTCAACAGGATCACAGGGAGAGACGTCAACAGGATCATAGGGAGAGACGTCAACAGGATCACAACCTCACAGGGAGAGACGTCACCACGATCACAGCCTCACATGGAGAGACGTCAACAGGATCACAGGGAGAGACGTCAACAGGATCACAGGGAGAGACGTCAACAGGATCACAGGGAGAGACTTCAACAGGATCACAGGGAGAGACGTCAACAGGATCACAACCTCACAGGGAGAGACGTCACCACGACCACAACCTCACAGGGAGAGACGTCAACAGGATCACAGGGAGAGACGTCAACAGGAGCACAGGGAGAGACGTCAACAGGATCACAGGGAGAGACGTCAACAGGATCACCACCCCACAGGGAGAGACGTCAACAGGATCACCACCTCACAGGGAGAGACGTCAACAGGATCACAACCTCACAGGGAGAGACGTCAACAGGATCACAGGGAGAGACGTCAACAGGATCACAGGGAGAGACGTCAACAGGATCACCACCTCACAAGGAGAGACGTCAACAGGATCACCACCTCACAGGGAGAGACGTCAACAGGATCACCACTTCACAGGGAGAGACATCAACAGGATCACAGCCTCACAGGGAGAGACGTCAACAGGATCACAGCATCACAGGGAGAGACGTCAACAGGATCACAGGGAGAGACGTCAACAGGATCACAACCTCACAGGGAGAGACGTCAACAGGATCACAGCCTCACAGGGAGAGACGTCAACAGGATCACAGGGAGAGACGTCAACAGGATCACAGGGAGAGACGTCAACAGGATCACAACCTCACAGGGAGAGACGTCAACAGGATCACCACCTCACAGGGAGAGACGTCAACAGGATCACCACTTCACAGGGAGAGACGTCAACAGGATCACAACCTCACAGGGAGAGACGTCAACAGGATCACAGCCTCACAGGGAGAGACGTCAACAGGATCACAACCTCACAGGGAGAGACGTTAACAGGATCACAGGGAGAGACGTCAACAGGATCACAGCCTCACAGGGAGAGACGTCAACAGGATCACAGGGAGAGACGTCAACAGGATCACAGGGAGAGACGTCAACAGGATCACAACCTCACAGGGAGAGACGTCAACAGGATCAAAGCCTCACAGGGAGAGACGTTAACAGGATCACAGGGAGAGACGTCAACAGGATCACAGGGAGAGACATCAACAGGATCACCACCTCACAGGGAGAGACGTCAACAGGATCACCACCTCACAGGGAGAAACGTCAACAGGATCACCACTTCACAGGGAGAGACGTCAACAGGATCACAGCCTCACAGGGAGAGACGTCAACAGGATCACAGCCTCACAGGGAGAGACGTCAACAGGATCACAGGGAGAGACGTCAACAGGATCACAGGGAGAGACGTCAACAGGATCACAGGGAGAGACGTCAACAGGATCACAAGGAGAGACGTCAACAGGATCGCAGGGAGAGACGTCAACATGATCACAACCTCACAGGAAGAGACGTCAACAGGATCACAGCCTCACAGGGAGAGACGTCAACAGGATTACAGCCTCACAGGGAGAGACGTCAACAGGATCACAGGGAGAGACGTCAACAGGATCACAGGGAGAGACGTCAACAGGATCACAGGGAGAGACATCAACAGGATCACCACCTCACAGGGAGAGACGTCAACAGGATCACCACCTCACAGGGAGAGACGTCAACAGGATCACAGCCTCACAGGGAGAGACGTCAACAGGATCACAGGGAGAGACGTCAACAGGATCACAGGGAGAGACGTCAACAGGATCACAACCTCACAGGGAGAGACGTCAACAGGATCACCACCTCACAGGGAGAGACGTCAACAGGATCACAGCCTCACAGGGAGAGACGTCAACAGGATCACAGGGAGAGACGTCAACAGGATCACAGGGAGAGACGTCAACAGGATCACAACCTCACAGGGAGAGACGTCAACAGGATCAAAGCCTCACAGGGAGAGACGTTAACAGGATCACAGGGAGAGACGTCAACAGGATCACAGGGAGAGACGTCAACAGGATCACCACCTCACAGGGAGAGACGTCAACAGTATCACCACCTCACAGGGAGAGACGTCAACAGGATCACAGCCTCACAGGGAGAGACGTCAACAGGATCACAGGGAGAGACATCAACAGGATCACAACCTCACAGGGAGAGACGTCAACAGGATCACCACCTCACACGGAGAGACGTCAACAGGATCACCACCTCACAGGGAGAGACGTCAACAGGATCACAGCCTCACAGGGAGAGACGTCAACAGGATCACAGGGAGAGACGTCAACAGGATCACAGGGAGAGACCTCAACAGGATCACCACCTCACAGGGAGAGACGTCAACAGGATCACAACCTCACAGGGAGAGACGTCAACAGGATCACAGCCTCACAGGGAGAGACTTCAACAGGATCACAGGGAGAGACGTCAAAAGGATCACAGGGAGAGACGTCAAAAGGATCACAGGGAGAGACGTCAACAGGATCACAGGGAGAGGCGTCAACAGGATCACAGGGAGAGACGTCAACAGGATCACAACCTCACAGGGAGAGAAGTCAACAGGATCACAACCTCACAGGGAGAGACGTCAACAGGATCACAACCTCACAGGGAGAGACGTCAACAGGATCACAACCTCACAGGGAGAGACGTCAACAGGATCACAACCTCACAGGGAGAGACGTCAACAGGATCACAGCCTCACAGGGAGAGATGTCAACAGGATCACAGCCTCACAGGGAGAGACATCAACAGGATCACAGGGAGAGACGTCAACAGGATCACAGCCTCACAGGGAGAGACGTCAACAGGATCACAACCTCACAGGGAGAGACGTCAACAGGATCACAGCCTCACAGGGAGAGATGTCAACAGGATCACAGCCTCACAGGGAGAGACATCAACAGGATCACAGGGAGAGACGTCAACAGGATCACAGCCTCACAGGGAGAGACGTCAACAGGATCACAGCCTCACAGGGAGAGACGTCAACAGGATCACAGCCAAACATTTAAATGATGGAGATTGAAAGACAGTAGGATGAAGTTGATTGGGCTTGAAAGGCAGTGGAGGTTTAGTGGAGGTTTAGTGGAGGTTTAGTGGAGGTTCAGTATAGGTTCAGTGGAGTATTAGGTGAGGTTTAGTGGAGGTTCAGTATAGGTTCAGTGGAGTATTAGGTGAGGTTTAGTGGAGGTTCAGTATAGGTTCAGTGGAGTATTAGGTGAGGTTTAGTGGAGGTTCAGTATAGGTTCAGTGGAGTATTAGGTGAGGTTTAGTGGAGGTTCAGTATAGGTTCAGTGGAGTATTAGGTGAGGTTTAGTGAAGGTTCAGCGGAGTATTAGCGGAGGTTTAGTGGAGGTTTAGTGGAGGTTTAGTGGAGATTTAGTGGAGGTTCGGTATAGGTTCAGTGGAGTATTAGGTGAGGTTTAGTGAAGGTTCAGCGGAGGTTTAGCGGAGATTTAGTGGAGGTTCAGCGGAAGTTTAGCGGAGGTTTAGTGGAGGTTCAGCGGAGGTTTAGCGGAGGTTTAGTGGAGGTTCAGCGGAGGTTTAGTGGAGGTTCAGTGGAGTATTAGGTGAGGTTTAGTGGAGGTTCAGTGGAGAATTAGGTGAGATTTAGTGGAGGTTCAGCGGAGGTTTAGCAGAGGTTTAGTGGAGGTTTAGTGGAGTATTAGGTGAGGTTTAGTGGAGGTTCAGTGGAGGTTTAGCGGAGGTTTAGTGGAGGTTTAGTGGAGGTTTAGTGGAGGTTTAGTGGAGGTTTAGTAGAAGTGGCATCGATGGGAGAAACAAGGACAGTCTGAAACAACAATCTCCATCTTCATCAGCCCACCACGTCTGCTTCTCTGAATGGTCAGTCACTACATTGGAGCCTCTTCTCTGAATGGTCAGTCACTACATTAGAGCCTCTTCTCTGGTCAGTCACTACATTAGAGCCTCTTCTCTGGTCAGTAACTACATTGGAGCCTCTTCTCTGGTCAGTCACTACATTAGAGCCTCTTCTCTGGTCAGTAACTACATTGGAGCCTCTTCTCTGGTCAGTCACTACATTGGAGCCTCTTCTCTGAATGGTCAGTCACTACATTAGAGCCTCTTCTCTGGTCAGTCACTACATTGGAGCCTCTTCTCTGAATGGTCATTCACTACATTAGAGCATCTTCTCTGGTCAGTCACTACATTAGAGCCTCTTCTATGGTCAGTCACTACATTGGAGCCTCTTCTCTGGTCAGTCACTACATTGGAGCCTCATCAATGAATGGTCAGTCACTACCTTGGAGCCTCTTCTCTGGTCAGTCACTACATTAGAGCCTCTTCTCTGAATGGTCAGTCACTACATTGGAGCCTCTTCTCTGGTCAGTCACTACATTAGAGCCTCTTCTATGGTCAGTCACTACATTGGAGCCTCTTCTCTGTTCAGTCACTACATTGGAGCCTCTTCTCTGGTCAGTCACTACATTGGAGCCTCATCAATGAATGGTCAGTCACTACCTTGGAGCCTCTTCTCTGGTCAGTCACTACATTGGAGCCTCTTCTCTGGTCAGTCACTACATTGGAGCCTCTTATCTGAATGGTCAGTCACTACATTAGAGCCTCTTCTCTGGTCAGTCACTACATTAGAGCCTCTTCTCTGGTCAGTAACTACATTGGAGCCTCTTCTCTGGTCAGTCACTACATTGGAGCCTCTTCTCTGGTCAGTCACTACATTGGAGACTCTTCAATGAATGGTCAGTCACTACATTAGAGCCTCTTCTATGGTCAGTCACTACATTGGAGCCTCTTCTCTGGTCAGTCACTATATTGGAGCCTCTTCTCTGGTCAGTCACTACCTTAGAGCCTCTTCTCTGAATGGTCAGTCACTACATTGGATCCTCTTCTCTGAATGGTCAGTCACTACATTAGAGCCTCTTCTCTGGTCAGTCACTACATTAGGGCCTCTTCTCTGAATGGTCAGTCACTACATTAGAGCCTCTTATCTGAAAGGTCAGTCACTACCTTAGAACCTCTTCTCTGGTCAGTCACTACATTAGAGCCTCTCCTCTGGTCAGTCACTACATTAGAGCCTCTTCTTTGGTCAGTCACTACATTGGAGCCTATTCTCTGGACAGTCACTACCTTAGAGCCTCTTCTCTGAATGGTCAGTCCCTACATTGGAGCCTCTTCTCTGGTCATTTACTACATTGGAGCCTCATCTCTGGTCAGTCACTACATTAGAGCCTCTTCTCTGAATGGTCAGTCACTACATTAGAGCCTCTTCTCTGGTCAGTCACTACATTAGAGCCTCTTCTATGGTCAGTCACTACAATGGAGCCTCTTCTCTGGTCAGTCACTACATTGGAGCCTCTTCTCTGATCAGTCACTACATTGGAGCCTCTTCCGTGAATGGTCAGTCACTACCTTGGAGCCTCTTCTCTGAATGGTCAGTCACTACATTGGTGCCACTTCTCTGGTCAGTAACTACATTGGAGCCTCTTCTCTTGCCAGTCACTACCCTAGAGCCTCTTCTCTGGTCAGTCACTACATTAGAGCCTCTTCTCTGGTCAGTCACTACATTAAATCCTCTTCTCTGGACAGTCACTACATTGGAGCCTCTTATCTGAATGGTCAGTCACTACATTAGAGCCTCTTCTCTGGTCAGTCACTACATTAGAGCCTCTTCTCTGGTCAGTCACTACATTGGAGCCTCTTATCTGAATGGTCAGTCATTACTTTGGAGCCTCTTCTCTGGTCAGTCACTACATTAGAGCCTCTTCTCTGGTCAGTCACTACATTGGAGCCTCTTCTCTGGTCAGTCACTACATTGGAGCCTCTTCTCTGATCAGTCACTACATTAGAGCCTCTTCTCTGGTCAGTAACTACATTGGAGCCTATTCTCTGGTCAGTCACTACATTAGAGCCTCTTCTCTGGTCAGTCACTACATTAGAGCCTCTTCTCTGAATGGTCAGTCACTACATTAGAGCCTCTTCTCTGGTCAGTCACTACATTAGAGCCTCTTCTATGGTCAGTCACTACAATGGAGCCTCTTCTCTGGTCAGTCACTACATTGGAGCCTCTTCTCTGATCAGTCACTACATTAGAGCCTCTTCTCTGAATGGTCAGTCACTACATTAGAGCCTCTTCTCTGGTCAGTCACTACATTAGAGCCTCTTCTATGGTCAGTCACTACAATGGAGCCTCTTCTCTGGTCAGTCACTACATTGGAGCCTCTTCTCTGATCAGTCACTACATTGGAGCCTCTTCCGTGAATGGTCAGTCACTACCTTGGAGCCTCTTCTCTGAATGGTCAGTCACTACATTGATGCCACTTCTCTGGTCAGTAACTACATTGGAGCCTCTTCTCTTGCCAGTCACTACCCTAGAGCCTCTTCTCTGGTCAGTCACTACATTAGAGCCTCTTCTCTGGTCAGTCACTACATTAAATCCTCTTCTCTGGACAGTCACTACATTGGAGCCTCTTATCTGAATGGTCAGTCACTACATTAGAGCCTCTTCTCTGGTCAGTCACTACATTAGAGCCTCTTCTCTGGTCAGTCACTACATTGGAGCCTCTTATCTGAATGGTCAGTCATTACTTTGGAGCCTCTTCTCTGGTCAGTCACTACATTAGAGCCTCTTCTCTGGTCAGTCACTACATTGGAGCCTCTTCTCTGGTCAGTCACTACATTGGAGCCTCTTCTCTGATCAGTCACTACATTAGAGCCTCTTCTCTGGTCAGTAACTACATTGGAGCCTATTCTCTGGTCAGTCACTACATTAGAGCCTCTTCTCTGGTCAGTCACTACATTAGAGCCTCTTCTCTGAATGGTCAGTCATTACTTTGGAGCCTCTTCTCTGGTCAGTCACTACATTAGAGCCTCTTCTCTGGTCAGTCACTACATTGGAGCCTCTTCTCTGGTCAGTCACTACATTGGAGCCTCTTCTCTGATCAGTCACTACATTGGAGACTCTTCTCTGGTCAGTCACTACATTAGAGCCTCTTCTCTGGTCAGTCACTACATTAGAGCCTCTTCTCAAAATGGTCAGTCACTACATTGGAGCCTCTTATCTGAATGGTCAGTCACTACATTAGAGCCTCTTCTCTGGTCAGTCACTACATTAGAGCCTCTTCTTTGGTCAGTCACAGTTGAAACTGGAGCAGCAGCACGGCCAGGTGGACTGGGGACAGCAAGGAGTCATGTCAGGTAATCCTGGGGCATGGTCCTAGGGCTCAGGTCCTCCGAGAGAGAGAAAGAAAGAGAGAAGGAGAGAATTAGAGAACGCACACTTAGATTCACACAGGACACCGAATAGGACAGGAGAAGTACTCCAGATATAACAAACTGACCCTAGCCCCCCGACACATAAACTACTGCAGCATAAATACTGGAGGCTGAGACAGGAGGGGTCAGGAGACACTGTGGACCCATCCGAGGACACCCCCGGACAGGGCCAAACAGGAAGAATATAACCCCACCCACTTTGCCAAAGCACAGCCCCCACACCACTAGAGGGATATCTTCAACCACCAACTTACCATCCTGAGACAGGGCCGAGTATAGCCCACAAAGATCTCCGTCATGGCACAACCCAAGGAGGGGCGCCAACCCAGACAGGAAGATCATGTCAGTGACTCAACCCACTCAAGTGACGCACCCCTCCTAGAGACGGCATGGAAGAGCACCAGTAAGCCAGTGACTCAGCCCCTGTAATAGGGTTAGAGGCAGAGAATCCCAGTGGAAAGAGGGGAACCGGCCAGGCAGAGACAGCAAAGGCGGTTCGTTGCTCCAGAGCCTTTCCATTCACCTTCCACTCCTGGGCCAGACTACACTCAATCATATGACCCACTGAAGAGATGAGTCTTCAGTAAAGACTTAAAGGTTGAGACCGAGTTTGCGTCTCTGACATGGGTAGGCAGACCGTTCCATAAAAATAGAGCTCTGTAGGAGAAAGCCATGCCTCCAGCTGTTTGCTTAGAAATTCTAGGGACAATTAGGAGGCCTGCGTCTTGTGACCGTAGCGTACGTGTAGGTATGTACGGCAGGACCAAATCAGAGAGATAGGTAGGAGCAAGCCCATGTAATGCTTTGTAGGTTAGCAGTAAAACCTTGAAATCAGCCCTTGTTTTGACAGGAAGCCAGTGTAGAGAGGCTAGCACTGGAGTAATATGATCAAATTTTTTGGTTCTAGTCAGGATTCTAGCAGCCGTATTTAGCACCAACTGAAGTTTATTTAGTGCTTTATCCGGGTAGCCGGAAAGTAGAGCATTGCAGTAGTCTAACCTAGAAGTGACAAAAGAATGGATTAATTTTTCTGCATCATTTTTGGACAGAAAGTTTCTGATTTTTGCAATGTTACGTAGATGGAAAAAAGCTGTCCTTGAAATGGTCTTGATATGTTCTTCAAAAGAGAGATCAGGGTCCAGAGTAACGCCGAGGTCCTTCACAGTTTTATTTGAGACGACTGTACAACCATTAAGATTAATTGTCAGATTCAACAGAAGATCTCTTTGTTTCTTGGGACCTAGAACAAGCATCTCTGTTTTGTCCGAGTTTAAAAGTAGAAAGTTTGCAGCCATCCACTTCCTTATGTCTGAAACACATGCTTCTAGCAAGGGCAATTTTGGGGCTTCACCATGTTTCATTGAAATGTACAGCTGTGTGTCATCCGCATAGCAGTGAAAGTTAACATTATGTTTTTGAATAACATCCCCAAGAGGTACAATATATAGTGAAAGCAATAGTGGTCCTAAAATGGCACCTTGAGGAACACCGAAATGTACAGTTGATTTGTCAGAGGACAAACCATTCACAGAGACAAACTGATATCTTTCCGACAGACAAGATCTAAACCAGGCCAGAACATGTCCGTGTAGACCAATTTGGGTTTCCAATCTCTCCAAAAGAATGTGGTGATCGATGGTATCAAAAGCAGCACTAAGGTCTAGGAGCACGAGGACAGATGCAGAGCCACTACATTGGAGCCTCTTCTCTGGTCAGTCACTACATTGCTGAAAAGTGCACGAAAAGCCACCACATCTTGACAGTGGTCAGGAGCAGTCCCTGAACAGTGGTCAGGAGCAGTCCCTGAACAGTTGTCAGGAGCAGTCCTTGAACAGTGGTCAGGAGTAGTCCCTGAACAGTGGTCAGGAGCAGTCCCTGAACAGTGGTCAGGATTAGTCCCTGAACAGTGGTCAGGAGCAGTCCCTGAACAGTGGTCAGGATTAGTCCCTGAACAGTGGTCAGGAGCAGTCCCTGAAAAGTGGTCAGGATTAGTCCCTGAACAGTGGTCAGGATTAGTCCCTGAACAGTGGTCAGGAGCAGTCCCTGAACAGTGGTCAGGAGCAGTCCCTGAACAGTGGTCCGTTTTAGTCCCTGAACAGTGGTTAGGAGCTGTCCTGAATCATCGCAATCCTGCAACTCTGAGAGTCAAGACCACAGGAGAGAGAGAGAGAGAGAGAGAGAGAGAGAGAGAGAGAGAGAATATTTATTTCAACCCAGTCCCAGAACACAGAAGGGAAGGCAGTAAACTAGAGCAGGCTGTTAGAGTCTGTGCAAGGCTAGGACACGGAGGGAGAGACCGCTATACAGACAGTATACCTGTACTGTATGTCTCACACACACACACACACATTACTCCATTGAACTGTTCCCAACTGCCTGTCACTCTGACCAACCTTCTATTTGCAGCTTCTAGATAGCATCAACATGTGTGTGTTTGTATCATTTGATGCTAACTGGCTAACGTCCTTACTAAAATGGGTGAACGGCTATAAACTCCTCACTGCAATGGGTTAGCGGCAGTAATCTGATTACTACAAGGCTCCTGAGTGGTGCAGAGGTCTAAGGCACTGCATCTCAGTGCAAGAGGTGTCGCTACAGTCCCTGGTTTGAATCCAGGCTGTATCACATCTGGCTGTGATAGGGAGTCCCATACGGTGGCGCACAATTGGCCCAGCGTCGTCTATGGTTTGGCCGGGCTAGGCCGCCATTGTAAATAAGAATTTGTTCTTAATTGACTTGCTCATTTGAATAAAGGTTAAACGTAAATCCCTTTACAACCAGTGGTGGAAAAAGTACCCAAATGAGTAAACGTAACGATACCTTAATAGAAAAGGACTCAATTTCAAGTGAATGTCACCCAGTAAATTACCACTTGGGTAAAAGTCTAAAAGTATTTGGTTTTAAATATACTGAAGTATCCAAAGTAAATGGAATTGCTTATATTAAGCAAACCAGACTGTACGATTGGACTGTACGATCGGACTGTACGATCGGACTGTACGACCAGACTGTACGACCAGACTGTACGATCGGACTGTACGACCAGACTGTACATCCGGACTGTACGATCGGACTGTACGACCGGACTGTACGACCGGACTGTACGACCGGACTGTACGACCAGACTGTACGACCAGACTGTACGACCGGTCTGTACGATCAGACTGTACGACCGGACTGTACGACCAGACTGTACGACCAGACTGTACGACCAGACTGTACGACCGGACTGTACGATCCGACTGTACGACCAGACTGTACGACCGGACTGTACGACCGGACTGTACGACCGGACTGCACGACCAGACTGTACGACCGGACTGTACGACCAGACTGTACGATCGGACTGTACGACCGGACTGTACGATCGGACTGTACGACCGGACTGTACGATCGGACTGTACGACCAGACTGTACGACCGGACTGTACGACCAGACTGTACGATCGGACTGTACGATCGGACTGTACGACCTGACTGTACGACCGGACTGTACGACCGGACTGTACGACCTGACTGTACGACCTGACTGTACGACCGGACTGTACGACCGGACTGTACGATCGGACTGTACGACCGGACTGTACGACCGGACTGTACGACCAGACTGTACGATCGGACTGTACGATCGGACTGTACGACCAGACTGTACGACCGGACTGTACGACCGGACTGTACGACCGGACTGCACGACCAGACTGTACGACCGGACTGTACGACCAGACTGTACGATCGGACTGTACGACCGGACTGTACGATCGGACTGTACGACCGGACTGTACGATCGGACTGTACGACCAGACTGTACGACCGGACTGTACGACCAGACTGTACGATCGGACTGTACGATCGGACTGTACGACCTGACTGTACGACCGGACTGTACGACCGGACTGTACGATCGGACTGTACGACCTGACTGTACGACCGGACTGTACGACCGGACTGTACGACCGGACTGTACGATCGGACTGTACGACCGGACTGTACGACCGGACTGTACGATCGGACTGTACGACCGGACTGTACGACCTGACTGTACGATCGGACTGTACGACCAGACTGTACGACCGGACTGTACGACCAGACTGTACGACCAGACTGTACGATCGGACTGTACGACCAGACTGTACGACCAGACTGTACGACCGGACTGTACGACCGGACTGTACGATCGGACTGTACGACCAGACTGTACGACCGGACTGTACGACCGGACTGTACGATCGGACTGTACGACCAGACTGTACGACCGGACTGTACGACCAGACTGTACGATCGGACTGTACGATCGGACTGTACGACCAGACTGTACGACCGGACTCTACGACCGGACTGTACGATCGGACTGTACGACCGGACTGTACGACCAGACTGTACGACCTGACTGTACGATCGGACTGTACGATCGGACTGTACGACCAGACTGTACGACCGGACTGTACGACCAGACTGTACGACCGGACTGTACGACCAGACTGTACGATCGGACTGTACGACCAGACTGTACGACCGGACTGTACGACCGGACTGTACGATCGGACTGTACGACCGGACTGTACGACCAGACTGTACGACCAGACTGTACGACCAGACTGTACGATCGGACTGTACGACCGGACTGTACGACCAGACTGTACGACCAGACTGTATGATCGGACTGTACGATCTGACTGTACGACCAGACTGTACGACCGGACTGTACGACCAGACTGTACGACCAGACTGTACGATCGGACTGTACGATCGGACTGTACGATCGGACTGTACGACCGGACTGTACGACCAGACTGTACAATTCTTTTATTTACAGATTGCCAGAGGCACACTCCAACACTCAGACATAATTTACAAATGAAGTATTTGTGTTTAGTGTGTCTGCCAGTTCAGAGGCAGTAGGGATGACCAGGGATGTTCTCTGTTTAGTGAGTCCTCCAGATCAGAGGCAGTAGGAATGACCAGGGATGTTCTCTGTTTAGTGAGTCCTCCAGATCAGAGGCAGTAGGGATGACCAGGGATGTTCTCTGTTTAGTGAGTCCTCCAGATCAGAGGCAGTAGGAATGACCAGGGATGTTCTCTGTTTAGTGAGTCCACCAGATCAGAGGCAGTAGGGATGACCAGGGATGTTCTCTTGACAAGTGCGCAAATTGGACCGTTTTCCTGTCCTGCTAAGCATTCGAAATGTAGTATGATATTATGGGTATTCGGACAATCACTCAATGAGAGGGGGCAGCACGGAGTTTTCCTGCAACGTCACATCCTGGACTACCAGGATGTTATGTCTCCATTGCTGCGTTTACACAGGCAGCACAATTAGGAACTTTTTTTCACTAATTGACCTGAAGTGAAAAGATCTGCTGTGATTGGTCAAAACACCAATTAAAGGGAGAACAAAATATATCTGAATTGAGAGGCCTGTGTAGAAGCAGCCAAAGACACGTCATCTTAACCGGTTTAATTAGGTTTCAATGTTCTATTGAGTCTTTACATATAAATGAATGGTGTCTCGTGATCGATGGCTTTGTCCTTTCATAATTGTATTTATTTATTTAACCTTTACTTAACCAGGCAAGTCAGTTGAGAACCTATTCTTATTTTCAATGACAGCCTAGGAACAGTGGGTTAACTGCCTGTTCAGGGGCAGAACGACAGATTTGTACCTTGTCAGCTCGGGGGTTTGAACTTGCAACCTTCCGGTTACTAGTCCAACGCTCTAACCACTAGGCTACCCTGCCGCCCCATAAATAGAGTCATTGGTATTTACACTTACAATAAATGGTATGGCATGCATAAATTAATCAGCGTAGAACCACACCTCCGTACATAAATTAATCAGCATAGAACCACACCTCCGTATATCAATGAATCAGCATAGAACCACACCTCCGTACATAAATGAATCAGCATAGAACCACACCTCTGTACATTTGATCAACTCAGTAACACAGAGCTCATTCATTTGATCAACTCAGTAACACAGAGCTCATTCATTTGATCAACTCAGTAACACAGAGCTCATTCATTTGATCAACTCAGTAGCACAGAGCTCTTTCATTTGATCAACTCAGTAACACAGAGCTCATTCATTTGATCAACTCAGTAACACAGAGCTCATTCATTTGATCAACTCAGTAACACAGAGCTCATTCATTTGATCAACTCAGTAACACAGAGCTCATTCATTTGATCAACTCAGTAACACAGAGCTCATTCATTTGATCAACTCAGTAGCACAGAGCTCTTTCATTTGATCAACTCAGTAACACAGAGCTCATTCATTTGATCAACTCAGTAACACAGAGCTCATTCATTTGATCAACTCAGTAACACAGAGCTCATTCATTTGATCAACTCAGTAACACAGAGCTCATTCATTTGATCAACTCAGTAACACAGAGCTCATTCATTTGATCAACTCAGTAACACAGAGCTCATTCATTTGATCAACTCAGTAACACAGAGCTCATTCATTTGATCAACTCAGTAACACAGAGCTCATTCATTTGATCAACTCAGTAACACAGAGCTCATTCATTTGATCAACTCAGTAACACAGAGCTCATTCATTTGATCAACTCAGTAACACAGAGCTCATTCATTTGATCAACTCAGTAACACAGAGCTCATTCATTTGATCAACTCAGTAACACAGAGCTCATTCATTTGATCAACTCAGTAACACAGAGCTCATTCATTTGATCAACTCAGTAACACAGAGCTCATTCATTTGATCAACTCAGTAACACAGAGCTCATTCATTTGATCAACTCAGTAGCACAGAGCTCATTCATTTGATCAACTCAGTAGCACAGAGCTCATTCATTTGATCAACTCAGTAACACAGAGCTCATTCATTTGATCAACTCAGTAACACAGAGCTCATTCATTTGATCAACTCAAGGAGAGAGAATGTTTTTGTTCCCCTAATGTTTGAGTGTCCAGTGTTCCGTTAGTCAAGGGGAACATTCTTTATACTTTTTTGTTAGCAAAAACTTCCTGAGAACCTTTTTTTTTTTGTGTGCATGTTTTGGTGTTAAGGATAAGCAGAAGAAGTCCCTTTATGTCAAACATAGCTTATCTAGAATCTCTGCTTATCGAGAATCTCTGCTTATCTAGAATCTCTGCTTATCTAGAATCTCTGCTTATCTAGAATCTCTGCTTATCTAGAATCTCTGCTTATCGAGAATCTCTGCTTATCTAGAATATCTGCTTATCTAGAATCTCTGCTTATCTAGAATCTCTGCTTATCTAGAATCTCTGCTTATCTAGAATCTCTGCTTATCTAGAATCTCTGCTTATCTAGAATCTCTGCTTATCTAGAATATCTGCTTCTACACCTGCATTGCTTGCTGTTTGGGGTTTTAGGCTGGGTTTCTGTACAGCACTTTGAGATATCAGCTGATAGAATAAGGGCTATATAAATACATTTTGATTTGATTTAGAACGCGGTTACAATGTTCTCCGAATATACAACGTTGATTTTTTTGACAAGTTTTTACGGGACGCTACAATAACATTCACGTGTCGAGTTTCTGTTATAGTTGTATAACGTTGGTGTGTCCTATTAACCAGTAACCAGTTCTAATGATACACCTGAATCACTATACTCAATGTAAAAACAATGTGAGTGTACTTTTTAACAGAGCTGAAATGTACTTCAAGGTGCCTTCAACCTATTGCTTACACCTACCATGTTGTTCCACAAGTGCCTAAGGAGGAGGGGTTAGGGCATTCTCTTCTGGAGAGTGCCTATCTATACTCCTGAGTGACCCAGGGGTCTAAGACACTGTATCTTCGTGCAAGAGGAAGCACTGCAGTACCTGGTTCAAATCCAGGCTGCATCACATGTGGCTTTGATTAGGAATCCCATAGGGCGGCACACAATTGGCCCAGCGTCGACTGGGTTTGGCATGGGGTTGGCCGTCATTGTAAATAAGAATTTGTTCTAAGCTTACTTGCCTAGTTAAATAAGAACATACTGGACCAATACCCATGTTCTGGAGCTATCTGTTATTTGGGCAGTGGTTCGGGTGTTTGGTGCTGACCGCTAGGGCAGTCACTGTACAATCACACTCTTAGCAATATATCTTAATGTTGTTATTTAGCAAAAAAATTACAACAAAACTATTTGATCTGATTAAAATGAGTTTCTCATTAAAAGACATTTGACTGTTGTAGTACCACAGACCACCAAGAGAGGGCGCGGGATGCTCATTTTATGTAAATGTGTTACAAACTATGATGTCACTTTCACAGTGAGGTAAGTCACTCACAGAGGTGAACTGGGGGAGGGGGGGGGGGGAGCAGCGAATGTTTAGGCCAACATCTACTGTCCCCAGTTAGCAGGCGTAATTATGTCTGTGTGTTTCCGTATGATAAACTCTCTGGTATTTCCTCATTATTACTGGCTGTGGTATGATACACTCTCTGGTATTTCCTCATTATTACTGGCTGTGGTATGATAAACTCTCTGGTATTTACTCATTATTACTGGCTGTGGTATGATACACTCTCTGGTATTTACTCATTATTACTGGCTGTGGTATGATACACTCTCTGGTATTTACTCATTATTACTGGCTGTGGTATGATACACTCTCTGGTATTTACTCATTATTACTGGCTGTGGTATGATACACTCTCTGGTATTTACTCATTATTACTGGCTGTGGTATGATACACTCTCTGGTATTTACTCATTAATACTGGCTGTGGTATGATAAACTCTCTGGTATTTCCTCATTATTACTGGCTGTGGTATGATACACTCTCTGGTATTTACTCATTATTACTGGCTGTGGTATGATACACTCTCTGGTATTTACTCATTATTACTGGCTGTGGTATGATACACTCTCTGGTATTTACTCATTATTACTGGCTGTGGTATGATACACTCTCTGGTATTTACTCATTATTACTGGCTGTGGTATGATACACTCTCTGGTATTTACTCATTATTACTGGCTGTGGTATGATACACTCTCTGGTATTTACTCATTATTACTGGCTGTGGTATGATACACTCTCTGGTATTTACTCATTATTACTGGCTGTGGTATGATACACTCTCTGGTATTTACTCATTATTACTGGCTGTGGTATGATACACTCTCTGGTATTTACTCATTATTACTGGCTGTGGTATGATACACTCTCTGGTATTTACTCATTATTACTGGCTGTGGTATGATACACTCTCTGGTATTTACTCATTATTACTGGCTGTGGTATGATACACTCTCTGGTATTTACTCATTATTACTGGCTGTGGTATGATACACTCTCTGGTATTTACTCATTATTACTGGCTGTGGTATGATACACTCTCTGGTATTTACTCATTATTACTGGCTGTGGTATGATAAACTAACTGGGATTTACTCATTATTACTCGGTGCAGGATTTTGTTCCAGCCCGTCGCTAACACACCTGATTTAAATAATGAACTGACCATGGCCTTGATGATGGTCTTACCGCAGGGCTGGAATGAAAGCCTGCACACAGTATCTCTATGATAGCTTTACCAGGAGCGGGAGATTGAAGTGTGACCTGCAAGGTTGCAAAAAATCTGGTAACTAAACTTTCCCCCCAGAAATCCTGGTTGGGGGGGTTATGAACGTCCTGTTTATTCCTCTTGATTCCGAGTATGTTCCAACAAGGTTTTCTGGAAAAGTTACCAGATTTTTACAACCTTAGTAGAGACAGTGGCATAGGAGTCATGAAGACAAGGCATTGGATTAAAGAGAATGATTATTTTTTGAAAAGAGAGAAAAAAGATAGTGAGAGACAGACAACAGCTTCCCCTACGAGAAACTAATTCTTCACAAACTTAATCCCACCAGGGGTTGAGCGATAACAAGCGCAAACCAACGTTCATTTCTCACTAATTCTGACTTTTTAATTTTTTTATTTTAAAAACGTAGAATATATTACGTGGTGAATTTCTCCCTACTGTGAAATGAATAGACACCCGCTTTTCCCAATTTGTTGTGGCACGAATTGACATTGGAATCCAACATGACCAGAGCAGAAAATCCTCATAGCTTCCACAGGGATTACAACGATTTAGGCTGGATCCCAAATAGCAACCTGTTGCCTATATAGTGCACTACTTTTAAACAGAGGCGGGCATAGGGAATATATACTACATAGGGAACAGGATGACATTTGGGACTCTAAATATATGTCTAGTTTACTACATGACACTGGCATGTCAGACAGAATGCATGTCTAGTTTACTAAATATCACTGGCATGTCAGACAGAATACATGTCTAGTTTACTAAATATCACTGGCATGTCAGACAGAATTCATGTCTAGTTTACTAAATATCACTGGCATGTCAGACAGAATACATGTCTAGTTTACTAAATATCACTGGCATGTCAGACAGAATTCATGTCTAGTTTACTAAATATCACTGGCATGTCAGACAGAATCATGTCTAGTTTACTAAATATCACTGGCATGTCAGACAGAATACATGTCTAGTTTACTAAATATCACTGGCATGTCAGACAGAATTCATGTCTAGTTTACTAAATATCACTGGCATGTCAGACAGAACTCATGTCTAGTTTACTAAATATCACTGGCATGTCAGACAGAATACATGTCTAGTTTACTAAATATCACTGGCATGTCAGACAGAATACATGTCTAGTTTACTAAATATCACTGGCATGTCAGACAGAATTCATGTCTAGTTTACTAAATATAACTGGCATGTCAGACAGAATACATGTCTAGTTTACTACATGTCAGATAATTCATTCCAACACCATGCAGAAAGCCCCTCTGGCTCAGCTCAGGATGGTGATTGTAATGTAACGTGGTGGCAAATGTGAAGTAGTAGTCTGCCTGCCTCTCTTGCAGGTTTTTGTATATGACCTTCAGTGTGTAGTGCTGTGCCCTTCAGGTATTAATGGAATGATATTCTGTCAGCATGAGTCCCAAATGTCAACCTATTTTCAATTTATTCAACCTTTATTCAACCTTCATTCAACCTTTGTTCAAACTTTATTAACCTTCATTCAACCTTCATTCAACCTTCAGTCAACCTTTATTCAAACTTTCTTAACCTTCATTCAACCTTCATTCAACCTTTATTTCTTCCTTTAACCTTTATTCAACCGTTATTCAACCTTCATTCAACATTTATTCAACCTTTCATTTTACCTTTAACCTTTATTCAACCATTATTCAACCTTTATTAACCCCCCCCTTCAACATTTATTCAACCATTATTCAACATTTATTCAACCTTTATTCAACATTTATTCAACCTTTATTCAACCATTATTCAACATTTATTCAACCTTTATTTAACTAGGGAAGTCAGTAAAGAACAAATTATTATTTTCAATGACGGCCTACCCCGGACAAACCCTAACACGGATGTTATTCCTACCCTGGACAAACCCTAACCGGATGTTATTCCTACCCCGGACAAACCCTAACACGGATGTTATTCCTACCCCAGACAAACCCTAGCCGGATGTTATTCCTTCCCCGGACAAACCGTAACACGGATGTTATTCCTACCCCAGACAAACCCTAACACAGATGTTATTCCTACCCCAGACAAACCCTAGCCGGATGTTATTCCTACCCCGGACAAACCCTAACACGGATGTTATTCCTACCCCAGACAAACCCTAACACGAATGACGTTGGACCAACCGCTCCCAATCACAGCCGATTGTGATACAGGCCAGGTTCGAACCAGGGTCTGTAGTGACGCCTACTAGCACTGAGATGCAGTGCATTAGACCGCTGCTCCACTCGGGATCCCTATTCCTTATACAGAGCACTGTTTTTTAATCAGAGTTCTAGTCAAAGGTAATGTACTATACAGTATACTAGTATATATGTAGTCCTAGAAGCCTACCTAGTTCCACAGTTATTCCTAGTAGCCTGCCTAGTTCAACAGTTATTCCTAGTAGCCTACCTTGTTCAATAGTTATTCATAGTAGCCTACCTAGTTCAACAGTTATTCCTAGTAGCCTACCTAGTTCAACAGTTATTCCTAATAGCGTAGTTCAACAGTTATTCCTAGTAGCATTCCTAGTTCCACAGTTATTCCTAGTAGCCTACCTAGTTCAACAGTTATTCCTAGTAGCCTACCTAGTTCCACAGTTATTCCTAGCAGGCTACCTAGTTCAATAGTTATTCCTCAACAGGTATTCCTAGTAGGCTAAGTTACCTAGTTCAACTGTTATTCCTAGTAGCCTACCTAGTTCCACAGTTATTCCTAGAAGTCTACCTAGTTCAACAGTTATTCCTAGACCCTACCTAGTTCACCACTTATTCCTAGTAGCCTAAGTTACCTCGTTCCACAGTTATTCCTAGTAGCCTACCTAGTTCAACAGTTATTCCTAGTAGCCTAAGTTACCTAGTTCAACAGTTATTCCTAGTAGCCTAAGTTACCTAGTTCAGCAGTTATTCCTAGTAGCCTACCTAGTTCAATAGTTATTCCTAGTAGCCTACCTATTTCAATAGTTATTCATAGTATCCTACCTAGTTCAATAGTTATTCCTAGTAGCCTACCTAGTTCAACAGTTATTCCTAGTAGCCTACCTAGTTCAATAGTTATTCCTAGTAGCCTACCTAGTTCAACAGTTATTCCTAGTAGCCTAAGTTAACCAGTTCAACAGTTATTCCTAGTAGCCTACGTTTCCTAGTTCAACAGTTATTCCTAGTAGCCTACCTTGTTCAATAGTTATTCATAGTAGCCTACCTAGTTCAACAGTTATTCCTAGTAGCCTAAGTTAACCAGTTCAACAGTTATTCCTAGTAGCCTAAGTTTCCTAGTTCAGCAGTTATTCCTAGTAGCCTAAGTTGCATAGTTCAACAGTTATTCCTAGTAGCCTACCTAGTTCAACAGTTATTCCTAGTAGCCTAAGTTGCATAGTTCAACAGTTATTCCTAGTAGCCTACCTAGTTCAACAGTTATTCCTAGTAGTCTACCTAGTTCAACAGTTATTCCTAGTAGCCTAAGTTACCTAGTTCAACAGTTATTCCTAGTAGCCTAAGTTACATAGTTCAACAGTTATTCCTAGTAGCCTACCTTGTTCAATAGTTATTCATAGTAGCCTACCTAGTTCAACAGTTATTCCTAGTAGCCTACCTAGTTCAACAGTTATTCCTAATAGCGTATCTAGTTCAACAGTTATTCCTAGTAGCATTCCTAGTCCCACAGTTATTCCTAGTAGCCTACCTAGTTCAACAGTTATTCCTAGTAGCCTACCTAGTTCCACAGTTATTCCTAGCAGGCTACCTAGTTCAATAGTTATTCCTAGTAGCCTACCTAGTTCAACAGTTATTCCTAGACCCTACCTAGTTCAATAGTTATTCCTAGTAGCCTAAGTTACCTCGTTCCACAGTTATTCCTAGTAGCCTACCTAGTTCAACAGTTATTCCTAGACCCTACCTAGTTCAATAGTTATTCCTAGTAGCCTAAGTTACCTCGTTCCACAGTTATTCCTAGTAGCCTACCTAGTTCAACAGTTATTCCTAGTAGGCTAAGTTACCTAGTTCAACTGTTATTCCTAGTAGCCTACCTAGTTCCACAGTTATTCCTAGAAGTCTACCCAGTCAACAGTTATTCCTAGACCCTACCTAGTTCACCAGTTATTCCTAGTAGCCTAAGTTACCTAGTTCAGCAGTTATTCCTAGACCCTACCTAGTTCAATAGTTATTCCTAGTAGCCTAAGTTACCTCGTTCCACAGTTATTCCTAGTAGCCTACCTAGTTCAACAGTTATTCCTAGTAGCCTAAGTTACCTAGTTCAACAGTTATTCCTAGTAGCCTAAGTTACCTAGTTCAGCAGTTATTCCTAGTAGCCTACCTAGTTCAATAGTTATTCCTAGTAGCCTACCTATTTCAATAGTTATTCCTAGTATCCTACCTAGTTCAATAGTTATTCCTAGTAGCCTACCTAGTTCAACAGTTATTCCTAGTAGCCTACCTAGTTCAATAGTTATTCCTAGTAGCCTACCTAGTTCAACAGTTATTCCTAGTAGCCTAAGTTAACCAGTTCAACAGTTATTCCTAGTAGCCTAAGTTTCCTAGTTCAGCAGTTATTCCTAGTAGCCTAAGTTGCATAGTTCAACAGTTATTCCTAGTAGCCTACCTAGTTCAACAGTTATTCCTAGTAGCCTAAGTTACCTAGTTCAGCAGTTATTCCTAGTAGCCTACCTAGTTCAATAGTTATTCCTAGTAGCCTACCTATTTCAATAGTTATTCCTAGTATCCTACCTAGTTCAATAGTTATTCCTAGTAGCCTACCTAGTTCAACAGTTATTCCTAGTAGCCTACCTAGTTCAATAGTTATTCCTAGTAGCCTAAGTTAACCAGTTCAACAGTTATTCCTAATAGCCTAAGTTTCCTAGTTCAGCAGTTATTCCTAGTAGCCTAAGTTGCATAGTTCAACAGTTATTCCTAGTAGCCTACCTAGTTCAACAGTTATTCCTAGTAGTCTACCTAGTTCAACAGTTATTCCTAGTAGCCTAAGTTACCTAGTTCAACAGTTATTCCTAGTAGCCTAAGTTACATAGTTCAACAGTTATTCCTAGTAGCCTACCTAGTTCAACAGTTATTCCTAGTAGCCTACCTAGTTCAACAGTTATTCCTAGTAGCCTACCTAGTTCAACAGTTATTCCTAGTAGCCTACCTAGTTCAACAGTTATTCCTAGTAACCTAAATTACCTAGTTCAGCAGTTATTCCTAGTAGCCTACCTAGTTTAACGGTTATCCCTAGAAGTCTACCTAGTTCAACAGTTATTCCTAGACCCTACCTAGTTTAACAGTTATTCCTAGTAGGCTAAGTTACCTAGTTCAACAATTATTCCTAGTAGCCTAAGTTACCTAATTAAACAGTTATTCCTAGTAGCCCACCTAACTCAACAGTTATTCCTAGTAGCCTACCTAGTTCAACAGTTATTCCTAGTAGCCTAAGTTACCTAGTTCAGCAGTTATTCCTAGTAGCCTACCTAATTCAACAGTTATTCCTAGTAGCCTACCTAGTTCAACAGTTATTCCTAGAAGCCTAAGTTACCTAGTTCAACAGTTATTCTTAGTAGCCTACCTAGTTCAACAGTTATTCCTAGTAGCCTACCTAGTTCAACAGTTATTCCTAGTAACCTAAATTACCTAGTTCAGCAGTTATTCCTAGTAGCCTAAGTTACCTAGTTCAGCAGTTATTCCTAGTAGCCTAAGTTACATAGTTCAACAGTTATTCCTAGTAGCCTACCTTGTTCAATAGTTATTCATAGTAGCCTACCTAGTTCAACAGTTATTCCTAGTAGCCTACCTAGTTCAACAGTTATTCCTAGTAACCTAAATTACCTAGTTCAGCAGTTATTCCTAGTAGCCTAAGTTACCTAGTTCAACAGTTATTCCTAGTAGCCTACGTTTCCTAGTTGAACAGTTATTCCTAGTAGCCTACCTAGTTCAACAGTTATTCCTAGACCCTACCTAGTTCAACAGTTATTCCTAGTAGCCTAAGTTACCTAGTTCAACAGTTATTCCTAGTTTCCTAAGTTACCTAGTCAACAGTTTTTCCTAGTAGCCTAAGTTACCTAGTTCAGCAGTTAGTCCTAGTAGCCTACCTAGTTCAACAGTTATCCCTAGTAGCCTAAGTTACCTAGTTCAATAGTTATTCCTAGTATCCTAAGTTACCTAATTCAACAGTTATTCCTAGTAGCCTACCTAATTCAACAGTTATTCCTAGTAGCCTACCTAGTTCAACAGTTATTCCTAGAAGTCTACCTAGTTCAACAGTTATTCCTAGTAGCCTACCTAGTTCAACAGTTATTCCTAGAAGTCTACCTAGTTCAACAGTTATTCCTAGTAGCCTACCTAGTTCAACAGTTATTCCTAGAAGTCTACCTAGTTCAACAGTTATTCCTAGTAGCCTACCTAGTTCAACAGTTATTCCTAGTAGCCTACCTAGTTCAACAGTTATTCCTAGTAGCCTACCTAGTTCAACAGTTATTCCTAGTAGCCTACCTAGTTCAACAGTTATTCCTAGTAGCCTACCTAGTTCAACAGTTATTCCTAGACCCTACCTAGTTCAACAGTTATTCCTAGTAGCCTAAGTTACCTAGTTCAACAGTTTATTCCTAGTTTCCTAAGTTACCTAGTTCAACAGTTTTTCCTAGTAGCCTAAGTTACCTAGTTCAGCAGTTAGTCCTAGTAGCCTACCTAGTTCAACAGTTATCCCTAGTAGCCTAAGTTACCTAGTTCAATAGTTATTCCTAGTAGCCTAAGTTACCTAATTCAACAGTTATTCCTAGTAGCCTACCTAATTCAACAGTTATTCCTAGTAGCCTACCTAGTTCAACAGTTATTCCTAGAAGTCTACCTAGTTCAACAGTTATTCCTAGTAGCCTACCTAGTTCAACAGTTATTCCTAGAAGTCTACCTAGTTCAACAGTTATTCCTAGTAGCCTACCTAGTTCAACAGTTATTCCTAGAAGTCTACCTAGTTCAACAGTTATTCCTAGTAGCCTAAGTTACCTAGTTCAACAGTTATTCCTAGAAGTCTACCTAGTTCAACAGTTATTCCTAGAAGTCTACCTAGTTCAACAGTTATTCCTAGTAGCCTACCTAGTTCAACAGTTATTCCTAGTAGCCTACCTAGTTCAACAGTTATTCCTAGTAGCCTACCTAGTTCAACAGTTATTCCTAGTAGCCTACCTAGTTCAACAGTTATTCCTAGTAGCCTACCTAGTTCAACAGTTATTCCTAGTAGCCTACCTAGTTCAACAGTTATTCCTAGTAGCCTACCTAGTTCAACAGTTATTCCTAGTAGCCTACCTAGTTCAACAGTTATTCCTAGTAGCCTACCTAGTTCAACAGTTATTCCTAGTAGCCTACCTAACTCAACAGTTATTCCTAGTAGCCTACCCAGTTCCACAGTTATTCCTAGTGGCCTACCTAACTCAACAGTTATTCCTAGTAGCCTACCTAACTCAACAGTTATTCCTAGTAGCCTACCTAACTCAACAGTTATTCCTAGTAGCCTACCTAGTTCAACAGTTATTCCTAGTAGCCTACCTAGTTCAACAGTTATTCCTAGTAGCCTACCTAACTCAACAGTTATTCCTAGTAGCCTACCTAACTCAACAGTTATTCCTAGTAGCCTACCTAGTTCAACAGTTATTCCTAGTAGCCTACCTAACTCAACAGTTATTCCTAGTAGCCTACCTAACTCAACAGTTATTCCTAGTAGCCTACCTAGTTCAACAGTTATTCCTAGTAGCCTACCTAACTCAACAGTTATTCCTAGTAGCCTACCTAACTCAACAGTTATTCCTAGTAGCCTACCTAGTTCAACAGTTATTCCTAGTAGCCTACCTAACTCAACAGTTATTCCTAGTAGCCTACCTAACTCAACAGTTATTCCTAGTAGCCTACCTAGTTCAACAGTTATTCCTAGTAGCCTAC
Source organism: Oncorhynchus kisutch (assembly GCF_002021735.2). NCBI lineage: Eukaryota > Metazoa > Chordata > Actinopteri > Salmoniformes > Salmonidae > Oncorhynchus > Oncorhynchus kisutch. The sequence goes on from NC_034190.2 coordinate 85,153,565, forward strand.
CTAGTTCAACAGTTATTCCTAGTAGCCTACCTAACTCAACAGTTATTCCTAGTAGCCTACCTAGTTCAACAGTTATTCCTAGTAGCCTACCTAGTTCAACAGTTATTCCTAGTAGCCTACCTAACTCAACAGTTATTCCTAGTAGCCTACCTAGTTCAACAGTTATTCCTAGTAGCCTACCTAACTCAACAGTTATTCCTAGTAGCCTACCTAGTTCAACAGTTATTCCTAGTAGCCTACCTAACTCAACAGTTATTCCTAGTAGCCTACCTAGTTCAACAGTTATTCCTAGTAGCCTACCTAACTCAACAGTTATTCCTAGTAGCCTACCTAGTTCAACAGTTATTCCTAGTAGCCTACCTAACTCAACAGTTATTCCTAGTAGCCTACCCAGTTCAGCAATTTTTCGTCTTTGATTATTTATTTGTATTTATTTTTTCAATCTAATCTAAACTCTTTGAGGTTCTATATTTTTGGAATGAATTTAACCCAGATCGGATTGGATGTTATTTGCTCTGCCCAACACTTTCAATAAACGTGTGCTGTACAGGCGTACATGGGTGTGTTCTGTGGCTGGCTACTGTACTGATGAGAAATTGTGTGTGTGATTCATTTCATCATCACAGAGAGAGAGAGAGAGAGAGAGAGAGAGAGAGAGAGGAGAGAGAGAGAGAGAGAGAGAGAGAGAGAGAGAGAGAGAGAGAGAGAGAGGAGAGAGAGAAAGAGAGAGAGAGAGAGAGAGAGAGAGAGAGAGAGAGAGAGAGAGAGAGAGTAGAAGGAGCGAGAGAGAGAGAGAGAGAAAGAGAGTAGAGAGAGAGAGAGAGAGTAGAAAGAGAGAGAGAGAGAGAGAGAGAGGTTTGGGTTAAATGTGGAAGACACATTTCAGTTGAATGCATTCATGACTAGGTATCATTACACCTGCTGCCCTGTCATAGAGGAGAAATTCCATCTTGGATGTGTACTCGATCAATGGTTAAATATTGACTATGAGAAAACGAAATCCATTAAATGTTTGAGAAAATTGTAGTCATATCATCAAAGACCAAAAAAATGCCATAATGTTTTAGTGATTAATTTGTATGCTACTTATGATATTCATATAATTTATAAAGTGTTAATAAGAAGGTAATAACAGCAATTTGTTTCAACAACATTGGGTTACAAATCGGCTGACTTTATCTAAGCACAGAATTTTTTGTCGTCATGTAATTTAACCTTCTGCCGCCGAGCGCGTCCCTGCCTTTAATAAGTTTCTAGGCTTCCATCCCCTTTAAAGGACTACATTTTTTCTTTAATCCTGAATTGATGGCTTAAATACGGAGACAGATAGTGAACAGAGAAAACCCAGTGAGATTAATGTGAAAGGATTTGCAATATATTTCTTATTTTTAAAAGAATCAACACTAGGCTTTTAAAATCACCACAAGTCGACGGATTCTCCTTTTGTATACTACTACTGTTTCATTCAAACGGTTGCTAATTGATCTGACGTTATTATGGAAATAATTTTGGAATGAAGCTGAAACCCCATTGAAAATGTAAACAAGTTCGCGTGTATTTATTTGTAATATATAAACATGTAAACTTGGAGAGATTTCTATTGGGATATAAACGTGGACTAAACAGTGGAAAAAGTCAACTCCTGTCTGAGGATAATGCATTTCTCTGCGATCAGCTGAAGGCAACAATCCCCGACATGTATGAGGACAATCGCAAAAGTAAGAATATTGTCATCAATAATTCACTGTTTACATCTTATTTTCAATTTAATACAGAACATGTTGTGTATATTTTTCATTTTGAATTATTTATTTTCTATCCAAATGTTTGCTTCATTCGTAGTACCTATTTTTAGACTTAATAAACGGATCTCTAGAGAAGCGCAACTTTATGGGACATTATTTATTTTTGTCGATTCAGTGTCGATCGGAAGTCAGAATTTTCTATAACTATTGCTTTTAAATTCAGATTACAACTATGGATAAATGAGAGTAGAGAAAAACGGCAGACCTACATTTCGTTACGCGTCACCTTTCGGCAGATGTGGACAGCTGTTTCTCTCACATACGTTTGTGGCCTGCATTTCTCCCGTTGACATTGACAGAACCTAACCAACTCAAATCTCTATGCCGTGTAACTAAAACGAAAACATGAAGGCTATAGTTTTTTTTTTTAAACCTACAAGTTGTGACAATGGACAGTAGCCTAAAGCCGTTGATGATTTACAACAAAAAAAATGTTTTTTAAAAGTGAGACATTTGACAGTTATTTTGTCAATGACCTTATAGATGGATGAATATTCTTGTACATTTTTACCACACAGACACAGTGCAATATAGCCGTTTCAGTATCTTCTTTTGATGGTTCACTTCAATGACTGTATTTGTTCTCTTTCTGAATGTGCATTGGCGCAAATCTAATGTGACAACAGGTAAATAGTACAGAAAATAATGGTGAGTACTTCATCAAACCTCAAGGGGATAATTAATATGTGCTTATTGTTGTGTGATGCAGTGAATATTGACATATCGGCACCTGGTTGTAAATGCCACGTTTTCTCTTACAGTTATAATTTCTCTGCATTTCATTCACTAAATACCACCCTGGTATCCAATAACCAAACCGTGTCCAATAACGTATTTCTACCGCTTTACATTCATTCCGTACGCAGTTTTAAAATAAGGTAATAAACAATAGTACGCATCGTAGTCCCGAGGACACTAAAGTGGTTGCACATGTTAGCGTGTCCTCTAGCGCTGCACACCTGATTCCACTTATCAAAGATGTTGTTAGTGTGTAGTGCTGGTGGGTCCCCAGGACCAGGATTAAGAAACCGTTTCAAATACACTGCAGCAGCCCATCTTGTGGTTTCTCTCATGCAGAACCGAACTGTTGACATCATTATTATTATTATTTATTATTATTATTTTTCAACTGAATTAGGGTTATGTTTTCATGTTTTCATGAGGGTTAGGGTTATGTAATCAACAGGGTTAGGGTTATGCCTTGAACAGGGATATTCTTATGTTTTCAACAGGGTTAGGGGTTAGGGTCATGTCTTCAACAGGGTTATGTCTTCAACAGGGGTTAGGGTTATGTCTTCAACAGGGTCAGGGTTATGTCTTCAACAGGGTTAGGGTTAGGGTTATGTCTTCAACAGGGTCAGGGTTATGTCTTCAACAGGGTTAGGGTTATGTCTTCAACAGGGTCTGGGTTATGTCTTCAACAGGGTCAGGGTTATGTCTTCAACAGGGTTAGGGTTATGTCTTCAACAGGGTTAGGGTTATGTCTTCAACAGGGTCAGGGTTATGTCTTCAACAGGGTTAGGGTTATGTCTTCAACAGGGTTAGGGTTATGTCTTCAACAGGGTTAGGGTTAGGGTTAGGGTTAGGGTTATGTCTTCAACAGGGTCAGGGTTAGGGTTATGTCTTCAACAGGGTTAGGGTTATGTCTTCAACAGGGGTTAGGGTTATGTCTTCACAGAAATATCTCTCCTTTCAAAGGAGCAGGGTCAATTATTTGACAGACTTTTAAGGATATCCTTCATGGGGAGATGTAGGCTGTGGTTAGCAGGATATCCTTCATGGGGAGATGTAGGCTGTGGTTAGCAGGATATCCTTCATGGGGAGATGTAGGCTGTGGTTAGCAGGATATCCTTCATGGGGAGATGTAGGCTGTGGTTAGCAGGATATCCTTCATGGGGAGATGTAGGCTGTGGTTAGCAGGATATCCTTCATGGGGAGATGTAGGCTGTGGTTAGCAGGATATCCTTCATGGGGAGATGTAGGCTGTGGTTAGCAGGATATCCTTCATGGGGAGATGTAGGCTGTGGTTAGCAGGATATCCTTCATGGGGAGATGTAGGCTGTGGTTAGCAGGATATCCTTCATGGGGAGATGTAGGCTGTGGTTAGCAGCACAGTTGAAAAAAAATGAAAAAAATGAAAACATAAATTTAACATTATAATTATGGCTACTTAAGATGTGGGTTAAACAGGGTTAGGGTTATGTCTTCAACAGGGTTAGGGTTATGTCTTCAACAGGGTCAGGGTTATGTCTTCAACAGGGTTAGGGTTATGTTTTCAAAGGGGTTAGGGTTAGGGTTATGTCTTCAACAGGGTCAGGGTTATGTCTTCAACAGGGTTAGGGTTATGTCTTCAACAGGGTCTGGGTTATGTCTTCAACAGGGTCTGGGTTATGTCTTCAACAGGGTTAGGGTTATGTCTTCAACAGGGTTAGGATTATGTCTTCAAAGGGGTTAGGGTTAGGGTTACGTCTTCAACAGGGTCAGGGTTATGTCTTCAACAGGGTTAGGGTTATGTCTTCAACAGGGTCTGGGTTATGTCTTCAACAGGGTCAGGGTTATGTCTTCAACAGGGTCAGGGTTATGTCTTCAATGGGGTCTGGGTTATGTCTTCAACAGGGTCAGGGTTATGTCTTCAACAGGGTTAGGGTTATGTCTTCAACAGGGTCAGGGTTATGTCTTCAACAGGGTTAGGGTTAAGTCTTCAACAGGGTTAGGGTTATGTCTTCAACAGGGTCAGGGTTATGTCTTCAACAGGGTCAGGGTTATGTCTTCAACAGGGTTAGGGTTATGTCTTCAACAGGGTCAGGGTTATGTCTTCAACAGGGTTAGGGTTATGTCTTCAACAGGGTCAGGGTTATGTCTTCAACAGGGTTAGGGTTATGTCTTCAACAGGGTTAGGGTTATGTCTTCAACAGGGTCAGGGTTATGTCTTCAACAGGGTCAGGGTTATGTTTTCAACAGGGTCAGGGTTATGTCTTCAACAGGGTTGTGGTTATGTCTTCAACAGGGTTAGGGTTATGTTTTCAACAGGGTCAGGGTTATGTCTTCAACAGGGTCAGGGTTATGTCTTCAACAGGGTCAGGGTTATGTCATCAACAGGGTTAGGGTTATGTCTTCAACAGGGTCAGGGTTATGTCTTCAACAGGGTCAGGGTTATGTCTTCAACAGGGTTAGGGGTATGTCTTCAACAGGGTCAGGGTTATGTCTTCAACAGGGATAGGGTTATGTCTTCGAACAGGGTCAGGGTTATGTCTTCAACAGGGTCAGGGTTATGTCTTCAACAGGATCAGGGTTATGTCTTCAACAGGGATAGGGTTATGTCTTCAACAGGGTCAGGGTTATGTTTTCAACAGGGTCAGGGTTATGTTTTCAACAGGGTCAGGGTTATGTCTTCAACAGGGTCAGGGTTATGTCTTCAACAGGGATAGGGTTATGTCATCAACAGGGTTAGGGTTATGTCTTCAACAGGGTCAGGGTTATGTCTTCAACAGGGTTAGGGTTAGGGTTATGTCTTCAACAGGGTTAGGGTTATGTCTTCAACAGGGTTAGGGTTATGTCTTCAACAGGGTTAGGGTTATGTCTTCAACAGGGTCAGGGTTATGTCTTCAACAGGGTCAGGGTTATGTCTTCAACAGGGTCAGGGTTATGTCTTCAACAGGGTCAGGGTTATGTCTTCAACAGGGTTACGGTAAGGTTTATGTCTTCAACAGGGTCAGGGTTATGTCTTCAACAGGGTTAGGGTTATGTCTTCAACAGGGTCAGGGTTATGTCTTCAACAGGGATAGGGTTATGTCTTCAACAGGGTTAGGGTTATGTCTTCAACAGGGATATGGTTATGTCTTCAACAGGGTTAGGGTTATGTCTTCAACAGGGTCAGGGTTATGTCTTCAACAGGGTTAGGGTTATGTCTTCAACATGGTTAGGGTTATGTCTTCAACAGGGATAGGGTTATGTCTTCAACAGGGTTAGGGTTATGTCTTCAACAGGGTTAAGGTTATGTCTTCAACAGGGTCAGGGTTATGTCTTCAACAGGGTCAGGGTTATGTCTTCAACAGGGTTAGGGTTATGTCTTCAACAGGGTCAGTGTTATGTCTTCAACAGGGTTAGGGTTATGTCTTCAACAGGGTTAGGGTTATGCCTTGAACAGGGATATGTTTATGTTTTCAACAGGGTTAGGGTTAGGGTCATGTCTTCAACAGGGGTATGATTGTGTATTCAACAGGGTTAGGGTTATGTCTTCAACTGAATTAGGGTTATGTTTTCATGAGGGTTAGGGTTATGTCTTCAACAGGGATAGGGTTATGTCTTCAACAGGGTTAGGGTTATGTCTTCAACAGGGTTAGGGTTATGTCTTCAACAGGGGTAGGTTATGTCTTCAACAGGGTTATGATTATGTATTCAACAGGGTTAGGGTTATGTCTTCAGCTGAATTAGGGTTATGTTTTCATGAGGGTTAGGGTTATGTCTTGAAAGTCTTCCTCTGATTTGTCATCCAAAGGGTCCAGTTATAACATGTAGTGTTGTTTTGATAAAATCCTTCTTTATATCCCAAAAAGTCTGTTTACTTGGCGCCATCGATTTGAGTAATCCACTCGTTCAACCTGCAGAGAAAGGAATCCAAAAAGCTACCGCTAAACTTTGTTAAAACAAGTCAAAATACGTTTCTATTTAATCCTCAGTTACCCTAAAATGTAATTAAACTATAATATTTAATACGGAAAGAAATATGTTCAAAAGGAAAACAATATTAGGAGGTCTGTGTCCTCTTCGTTGCGCACATATACACTAGTCTGTGTCCCTGTACAAAAAAATCATTATTCTTCCTCGTTTTGGAAGAAACAAGCCTGAAACCTTGAACAAAGACTACTGACTCCCAGTGGAAGCCATTGGAATTGCACACTGGGAGCTAGATTTAATGATTTCCCGAAATGTTCCATTGGAAGAGCATGGGCTCTCTCAAAAAAAAATTCTGGTTGGTTTTTCTTTGGATTTTCTCCTACCATATCTATTGTGTTATAGTCTCTTACATTATTTTAACATTTCTACAAACTTCAGTGTGTTTTCTTTCCAATGGTACCAATTATATGCATATCCTGGCTTTAGGGCCTGAGCAACAGGCAGTTTACTTTGGGCACGTAAGTCAGGCGGAAACTAGCCTGAAGAAGTTTTTATGTTGCTGGAATCCAGGAAGAGTAGCTGCAGGAACTCATGGGGATCCATAATAAACCCCAGGAAGAGTAGCTGCTGCCTTGGCAGGAACTCATGGGGATCCATAATAAACCCCAGGAAGAGTAGCTGCTGCCTTGGCAGGAACTAATAGGGATCCATAATAAACCCCAGGAAGAGTAGCTGCTGCCTTGGCAGGAACTAATGGGGATCCATAATAAACCCCAGGAAGAGTAGCTGCTGCCTTGGCAGGAACTAATGGGGATCCATAATAAACCCCAGGAAGAGTAGCTGCTGCCTTGGCAGGAACTAATGGGGATCCATAATAAACCCCAGGAAGAGTAGCTGCTGCCTTGGCAGGAACTCATGGGGATCCTTAATAAACCCCAGGAAGAGTAGCTGCTGCCTTGGCAGGAACTCATGGGGATCCTTAATAAACCCCAGGAAGAGTAGCTGCTGCCTTGGCAGGAACTCATGGGGATCCATAATAAACCCCAGGAAGAGTAGCTGCTGCCTTGGCAGGAACTCATGGGGATCCATAATAAACCCCAGGAAGAGTAGCTGCTGCCTTGGCAGGAAGGGTTAATATCCTTAATAAATACGAATAGAGCTGTAGCTAAGGCCCTGTTCCTGTGTGACAGCTAAAACATACTGTGTAGCACCAGGAGCATCAACTCTGACATCCTTCCAATGAACAGAGTTAATATCTTCCAAAACGAGCAGCGTATTACCATTGAAACGACCTCCCTATCAGTCTTGAGTACTTAACCTAATACCTATTGAACTTTTTACAGGAGTTTCTCCCACTGCTTTTGGCTCAATTTAATGCTCCTTGACAGGTTTTACTGAGAACAGTGTTATCAACGTCTGTTAGGATTCCCTCAATCTCACTGCAGCCCAGGAACCATCATGATAAAAAATATGATTCATATAAGCTATTAGTGCATGTTCCACTCTCCCTAACTCACACACTCTGACTCTCTCACTCTCCCTCCCTCACACACTCTGACTCTCTCTCTCCCTCTGTCACACACTCTGACTCTCTCTCTCCCTCCCTCACGCACTCTGACTCTCTCTCTCCCTCTCTCACACACTCTGACTATCTCTCTCTCCCTCACGCACTCTGACTCTCTCTCTCCCTCTCTCACACACTCTGACTCTCTCTCTCCCTCCCTCACACACTTTGACTCTCTCCCTCCCTCACACACTCTGACTCTCTCTCTTCTCTCTGCTCCTCTCTTCTCTCTGCTCCTCTCTTCTCTCTGTCCCTCTCTGTCCCTCTCTGCTCCTCTCTGTCCCTCTCTGCTCCTCTCTGTCCCTCTCTGCTCCTCTCTGTTCCTCTCTGCTCCTCTCTGTTCCTCTCTGTCCCTCTCTGCTCCTCTCTGTTCCTCTCTGCTCCTCTCTGTTCCTCTCTGCTCCTCTCTGTCCCTCTCTGCTCCTCTCTGTTCCTCTCTGCTCCTCTCTTCTCTCTGTCCCTCTCTGTCCCTCTCTGCTCCTCTCTGTCCCTCTCTGCTCCTCTCTGCTCCTCTGTGCTTCTCTCTGCTCCTCTCTGTTCCTCTCTGCTCCTCTGTGCTTCTCTCTGCTCCTCTCTGCTCCTCTCTGTTCCTCTCTGCTCCTCTGTGCTTCTCTCTGCTCCTCTCTGTTCCTCTCTGCTCCTCTCTGCTCCTCTCTGTTCTCTCTGCTCCTCTCTGTTCTCTCTGCTCCTCTCTGTTCCTCTCTGCTCCTCTCTGCTCCTCTCTGTTCTCTCTGCTCCTCTCTGTTCTCTCTGCTCCTCTCTGTCCCTCTCTGCTCCTCTCTGTCCCTCTCTGCTCCTCACTGTCCCTATCTGCTCCTTTCTGTGCCTCTCTGCTCCTCTCTTCGCTCTGCTCTCTGTTCCTCTCTGCTCCTCTCTGTCCCTCTCTGCTCCTCTCTGCTCCTCTCTGTTCCTCTCTGCTCCTCTCTGCCTGCTCCTCTCTTCTCTCTGCTCCTCTCTGTTCCTCTCTGCTCCTCTCTGCTCCTCTCTGTTCCTCTCTGCTCCTCTGTGCTTCTCTCTGCTCCTCTCTGTTCCTCTCTGCTCCTCTCTGCTCCTCTCTGTTCTCTCTGCTCCTCTCTGTTCTCTCTGCTCCTCGCTGTCCCAATCTGCTCCTTTCTGTGCCTCTCTGCTCCTCTCTTCTCTCTGCTCTCTGTTCCTCTCTGCTCCTCTCTGTCCCTCTCTGTCCCTCTCTGTCCCTCTCTGCTCCTCTCTGCTCCTCTCTGTTCCTCTCTGCTCCTCTCTGCCTGCTCCTCTCTTCTCTCTGCTCCTCTCTGTCCCTCTCTGCTCCTCTCTGCTCTTCTCTGCTCCTCTCTTCTCTCTGTTCCTCTCTGTTCCTCTCTGCTCCTCTCTGTTCCTCTCTGCTCCTCTCTGTCCCTCTCTGCTCCTCTCTGTCCCTCTCTGCTCCTCTCTGCTCTTCTCTGCTCCTCTCTGTCCCTCTCTGCTCCTCTCTGTCCCTCTCTGCTCCTCTCTGTCCCTCTCTGTCCCTCTCTGCTCCTCTCTGTCCCTCTCTGCTCCTCTCTGCTCTCTGCTCCTCTCTGTCCCTCTCTGCTCCTCTCTGCTCCTCTCTGTTCCTCTCTGCTCCTCTCTGCCTGCTCCTCTCTTCTCTCTGCTCCTCTCTGTCCCTCTCTGCTCCTCTCTGCTCTTCTCTGCTCCTCTCTTCTCTCTGCTCTTCTCTGTTCCTCTCTGTCCCTCTCTGCTCCTTTCTGCTCCTCTCTGCTCCTCTCTGTTCCTCTCTGCTCCTCTGTGCTTCTCTCTGCTGCTCCTCTCTGCCTGCTCCTCTCTTCTCTCTGCTCCTCTCTGTCCCTCTCTGCTCCTCTCTTCTCTCTGCTCCTCTCTGCTCCTCTCTGTTCTCTCTGCTCCTCTCTGTCCCTCTCTGCTCCTCTCTGTCCCTCTCTGCTCCTCTCTGTCCCTATCTGCTCCTCTCTGTCCCTCTCTGCTCCTCTCTGCTCTCTGCTCCTCTCTTCTCTCTGCTCTCTGTTCCTCTCTGTCCCTCTCTGTCCCTCTCTGTCCCTCTCTGCTCCTCTCTGTTCCTCTCTGCTCCTCTATGCCTGCTCCTCTCTTCTCTCTGCTCCTCTCTGTCCCTCTCTGCTCCTCTCTGCTCTTCTCTGCTCCTCTCTTCTCTCTGTTCCTCTCTGTCCCTCTCTGCTCCTCTCTGTTCCTCTCTGCTCCTCTCTGCTCCTCTCTTCTCTCTGCTCCTCTCTGTTCCTCTCTGTCCCTCTCTGCCCCTCTCTGTTCCTCTCTGTTCCTCTCTGCTCTCTGCTCCTCTCTGTTCCTCTCTGCTCCTCTCTGCTCCTCTCTGCTCCTCTCTTCTCTCTGCTCCTCTCTGTTCCTCTCTGTCCCTCTCTGCTCCTCTCTGTTCCTCTCTGTTCCTCTCTTCTCTCTGCTCCTCTCTGCTCTGCTCTGCTTCGGCTCCGGAGAAATAGGTCACAGCTGTTCTCTACAATATGGTTGTTTTCACCTATTAACTACTCTGTATTACCATTCTAACCCTGCTTATAGCCTTGCTTACTGTGGAGTCTCACGCATTGAACGACACCCCATCCTTCAGAGCATACAAATGTATTTATCTATCTGAGTTCTTCAAGTTCTCAAGATTCAGCATGTTGCTGTAAGATATTATGTGATCCGTCAGGTTAGGTTATGAGGAAAACAAGATTGTCTTGATTTCAATGTAAGGTCTACCAAAGCTCTTATAAAAATGACTGGACTGATACAAACTCATTACAATTTAAAAAAAAAATCTAATCTAAGTTCTTCAGTTGTCTAATGTCCACTGACTGAACATGATCAAGACACACTTAAACAAAATGTGTTTTTTTAAGGGTTAGGGATAGGGTTAGGTTTAAGGTTGAGGTGGGGGATGGGGTTAACTGGGTTTTATGGTTTTCAGTGGATTTAGAAACACAAACACAGAACAGAGAGGAACATGGTACTATTGATTTAAATAACTCTTTACATTGGACTATCTCTACTGGGAGTAACCTAACCCATGAAGGAGTCAAATTCTCCTGATTTTGGTCTAACTCTCTCCTCTTCCTTCACTTCCTCCTCTTCCTCAGACAATGGCCGGAACGGGTACACCAACACAGACGAAGGAGAGGAGGGTGGAGGAGAGGGAGAAGAGGGAGAAGAGGAGGAGGAGGAGGAGGAGGAGGGAGGAGAGGGGGATGAGGGAGGGGAGACGAAAGGAGACGCGGAGTGGACGGAGGACAGTATGGCCGAAAACGGAGGAGTGAAGATGACGAGGACGGACACACTCCATTCTACGACCAGTTCCACGGGGACCCAGAGGAAGAAGAGCCATCATAATAAGAAAGTGGTACAGGGTTCTGACAAGGTCCAGAGAGCGCCCAGAGCCCTTTACTGCCTCAAACTCAACAACCCCATACGCAGGGCCGCGCTCTCCATTGTAGAGTGGAAGTATCCTTTACCTACTAAGATTGGTTTGCAGTAGCACTTGGAACAGCTGATTGGTTTGCAGTAGCACTTGGAATAGCTGATTGGTTTGCAGTAGCACTTGGAACAGCTGATTGGTTTGCAGTAGCACTTGGAACAGCTGATTGGTTTGCAGTAGCACTTGGAACAGCTGATTGGTTTGCAGTATCACTTGGAACAGCTGATTGGTTTGCAGTAGCACGTGGAACAGCTGATTGGTTTGCAGTAGCACTTGGAACAGCTGATTGGTTTGCAGTAGCACTTGGAACAGCTGATTGGTTTGCAGTATCACTTGGAACAGCTGATTGGTTTGCAGTAGCACTTGGAACAGCTGATGTATCTATAGCACCTCCTACTGGAGAGTTGGAGAGTTGATCTATCTACAGCACCTCCTACTGGAGAGTTGGTCTATCTACAGCAAATCCTACTGGAGAGTTGATCTATCTCCAGCTCCTCCTACTGGAGAGTTGATGTATTTACAGCACCGCCTACTGGAGAGTTGATGTATCTACAGCACCTCCTACTGGAGAGTTGGTCTATCTACAGCACCTCCTACTGGAGAGTTGATCTATCTCCAGCTCCTCCTACTGGAGAGTTGATGTATTTACAGCTCCTCCTACTGGAGAGTTGATGTATTTACAGCACCTCCTACTGGAGAGTTGATCTATCTCCAGCTCCTCCTACTGGAGAGTTGATGTATTTACAGCACCTCCTACTGGGGAGTTGATCTATCTCCAGCGCCTCCTACTGGAGAGTTGATGTATTTACAGCACCTCCTACTGGAGAGTTGATCTATCTCCAGCTCCTCCTACTGGAGAGATTATGTATCTACAGCACCTCCTACTGGAGAGATGATGTATCTACAGCTATCCCAATCCAGGGTTTTAACTAAGCCCAGTTTAGCTATGAGTTTTGTCACTGACTATTACCAATGTGCTATTGTGAAAATTATTATTGAGATATCTCTACTTAGATCCGCTGTTGATCGAATTCATTCCACAGTGTAGGTTCAACAGAGCAAATGAAATGTAACCATAATCTATAAATCATATATCATTAATGATACTATTTAGGCCTCTAAAGCATTTGCAAAGTTATCAACAACTATTGTTTTCAATTCAACCCAGAGTTCAACTAAAAATAGACAATACATTTAGGCCTAGGGTTTAAAGCTCTGGTTGATTTTAAATTGAAAGTTAAAGAACATCAAATCAAACTTTATTTAAAATGCATTTAAAGTTTAGATTAAATTAGATTTAGTCACATTTTTAAATGTCGATTTTTGGTTGAGATGGAGACGTGAATCCAACATATACATGATTCCTTTTTAGACAAACTAGATGTTGAATTGCGTTTGGTTGTCAAGGCAACCAAATATTAACATTTTGAAGGAGATGTTCTGATTGGAGAGTTGCGTCTGTGCCACTGACTTAGTCTGGATCTAATTCCAGTTGAATAATACAAATGAATGATTAATACAAACAAATAATTGATTTGTTGGATTTTACGTTCCATCTCAACCCAAAAAAAATCGAAGTTAAAGAATAGGACTTAATCAAACTTTAAATGCACGTTAAATAAAGACTGATTTGATGCAGCTAAACCAAAAATCTGACTTTTTTTCCGATTGGAATTTGGTTGTGCTTTTAGATGGTTGTATAACGATAAACGGCGAGACCCAGATGCAGCTGGGAGGCAGATGGTTCTAGTCCATGATATTTATTATAAACAAAGGGGCGAGAGACAGTTTGTGGACAGGCAAAATATCAAAAACCAGGTCAGAGTCCAGGCGGAACAGAGTGGTAGGCAGGCTCGAGGTCAGGGCAGGCTGAATGGTCAGGTAGGCGGACTCAGTGTCAGGGCAGGCTAAGGTCAGAACCGGGAGGACTAGAAAAACACAGAATAGGATAAACAGGAGCACGGAAAAAAACACACTGGTTGACTTGACAAAACAAGACAAACTGGCAACAGACAAACAGAGGACACAGGTATAAATACACTGGGGATAATGGGGAAGATGGGCGACACCTGGAGGGGGGTGGATACAAGCACAAAGACAGGTGAAATAGATCAGGGTGGGACAGGCTGAAAGCATAGTGATAAACATTAGGCATTCAACAATCCTTTGGCTGTTTTTTTGAGTGGGTGAATAAAGGTTGGTCAACGTTTCAACCAAATATTACCCACATTTCCACATTGAAATTATTACCAGTGGGGAAAACATTGACACTCACTAGAGCTAACTTACTTAACAGACACACAATACACAGAAAAGTAGACCAAGTTACCCAACCTGGTCTCAGAGCATTTTGTATTATTCTGTACGTAAAACCGAGACACTCCATGTAGTATGATATGTTACATTTCGTATGGTATGTATTAATTTGTGGATGTCCATTATCCATTTTGTATGATAGGTTATGAATTCCAATTTGTTGTGGCTAATGTTAGCTATGGGTGGCTAGGTGGCTAACAGTAACATTAGCTAGCTGGCTAACGCTAGCTTGTCTAGGATTTAGGGGCTAATGGTTAAGGTTAGGATTAGGTTAATTGGTTAAGTTTAGTGTTTGGGAAAGGGTTAGCTAAAACGGTTCATGTTAGTGTTTGGAGAAGGGTTAGCTAACATGCTAAGTAGTTGCAAAGTACCTAAGAAGTAGTAAGTAGTTACAAAGTTGCTAATTAGCTAAAATGCTAAAGTTGTCCGTGATGAGATTCAAACAACCCTTGGGTTGCTAGGCGTTATCTACGCCCACCCATCCACCACGACCAACTACCCTTTTTTCATTCATGTCTTTAAGTAACCTTCTGTCTTATGTAACCATACCAAACATAAGGTATTATACTTTACGTTTACAATGTTACGTCTAGTCTATGATACCAGTCTGAGTTGCCAGGCATGTGGCATGAAGACGACCCAGATTCAAACCACTTATTATTCTAAAGGTGAGTTCTAGTTCAGTCCGAGTTAATAGAGAAGACAACTACCTGAGGGGCCGGTTGGTTAGCTAGAGAGTCAGAGGGAGAAAGAGGGAGACGGAGAGGGGAGAAAGAGAGGTGGAGAGAGAGAGAGGGGTGGAGAGAGAGATGAGAGATGAGAGAGAGAAAGCAAGTGTGGCCTTTTCTCAATTGAATTTTCTCAGCTCCTGTGTCCTTTCTCCTCCATCCTCTCTAGCCTCCATTTGAAAAAGGTAAAAGGTAATTGAGGATAGGCGCCGAAGAGAGGGAATGTGTACAAAAAATGTGTTTGTATGAAATGAGACTCCTTCTTCACTTCATCGGGCAAATTAAATTTACAGAGGTGGATTACTAAATAAATGTCTAAAGTGGAGGAGAGAGGACGGAGGAGAGAGGTCGGAGGAAAGATTTTATTCCCAAATGAGAAAAGGCCTGTGTGAGAGGACAGAGAGTGATGAGGACTTTATCAGAGGTTGAGAAACACTGGTCTAGTGTATGTTGTTGTTATTGTTGTTGTTGTAGTATAAGTATTGTTGCTGTAGTTGTAGTAGTAGTAGTATTAGTATAATTATTGTTTTTGATGTTGTAGTATAAACATTGCTGTGGTTGTTGTAGGAAACGTATTGTTGTGGTTGTTCTTGTCGTAGTCCAAGTAGAAGTAGTAGTATTGATGTTGGTGTATCTGTATGTGTATTTATTAAGGATCCCCACTAGTTCCTGCCAAGGCAGCAGCTACTCTTCCTGGGGTTTATTATGGATCCCCATTAGTTCCTGCCAAGGCAGCAGCTACTCTTCCTGGGGTTTATTATGGATCCCCATTAGTTCCTGCCAAGGCAGCAGCTACTCTTCCTGGGGTTTATTATGGATCCCCATTAGTTCCTGCCAAGGCAGCAGCTACTCTTCCTGGGGTTTATTATGGATCCCCATTAGTTCCTGCCAAGGCAGCAGCTACTCTTCCTGGGGTTTATTATGGATCCCCATTAGTTCCTGCCAAGGCAGCAGCTACTCTTCCTGGAGTTTATTAAGGATCCCCATTAGTTCCTGCCAAGGCAGCAGCTACTCTTCCTGGGGTTTATTATGGATCCCCATTAGTTCCTGCCAAGGCAGCAGCTACTCTTCCTGGGGTTTATTAAGGATCCCCATTAGTTCCTGCCAAGGCAGCAGCTACTCTTCCTGGGGTTTATTATGGATCCCCAATAGTTCCTGCCAAGGCAGCAGCTACTCTTCCTGGGGTTTATTAAGGATCCCCATTAGTTCCTGTCAAGGCAGCAGCTACTCTTCCTGGGGTTTATTAAGGATCCCCATTAGTTCCTGCCAAGGCAGCAGCTACTCTTCCTGGGGTTTATTATGGATCCCCATTAGTTCCTGCCAAGGCAGCAGCTACTCTTCCTGGGGTTTATTAAGGATCCCCATGAGTTCCTGCCAAGGCAGCAGCTACTCTTCCTGGGGTTTATTATGGATCCCCATTAGTTCCTGCCAAGGCAGCAGCTACTCTTCCTGGGGTTTATTAAGGATCCCCATGAGTTCCTGCCAAGGCAGCAGCTACTCTTCCTGGGGTTTATTAAGGATCCCCATGAGTTCCTGCCAAGGCAGGAGCTACTCTTCCTGGGGTTTATTATGGATCCCCATAAGTTCCTGCCAAGGCAGCAGCTACTCTTCCTGGGGTTTATTATGGATCCCCATTAGTTCCTGCCAAGGCAGCAGCTACTCTTCCTGGGGTTTATTAAGGATCCCCATGAGTTCCTGCCAAGGCAGCAGCTACTCTTCCTGGGGTTTATTAAGGATCCCCATGAGTTCCTGCCAAGGCAGCAGCTACTCTTCCTGGGGTTTATTATGGATCCCCATAAGTTCCTGCCAAGGCAGCAGCTACTCTTCCTGGGGTTTATTATGGATCCCCATTAGTTCCTGCCAAGGCAGCAGCAGCAGCTACTCTTCCTGGGGTTTATTATGGATCCCCATTAGTTCCTGCCAAGGCAGCAGCTACTCTTCCTGGGGTTTATTATGGATCCCCATGAGTTCCTGCCAAGGCAGCAGCTACTCTTCCTGGGGTTTATTATGGATCCCCATTAGTTCCTGCCAAGGCAGCAGCTACTCTTCCTGGGGTTTATTAAGGATCCCCATTAGTTCCTGCCAAGGCAGCAGCTACTCTTCCTGGGGTTTATTATGGATCTCCATTAGTTCCTGCCAAGGCAGCAGCTACTCTTCCTGGGGTTTATTATGGAACCCATTAGTTCCTGCCAAGGCAGCAGCTACTCTTCCTGGGGTTTATTATGGATCCCCATTAGTTCCTGCCAAGGCAGCAGCTACTCTTCCTGGGGTTTATCATGGATCCCCATTAGTTTATGCCAAGGCAGCAGCTACTCTTCCTGGGGTTTATTATGGATCCCCATTAGTTCCTGTCAAGGCAGCAGCTACTCTTCCTGGGGTTTATTATGGATCCCCATTAGTTCCTGCCAAGGCAGCAGCTACTCTTCCTGGGGTTTATTATGGATCCCCATTAGTTCATGCCAAGGCAGCAGCTACTCTTCCTGGGGTTTATTATGGATCCCCATTAGTTCCTGCCAAGGCAGCAGCTACTCTTCCTGGGGTTTATTAAGGATCCCCATTAGTTCCTGCCAAGGCAGCAGCTACTCTTCCTGGGGTTTATTATGGATCCCCATTAGTTCATGCCAAGGCAGCAGCTACTCTTCCTGGGGTTTATTATGGATCCCCATTAGTTCATGCCAAGGCAGCAGCTACTCTTCCTGGGGTTTATTATGGATCCCCATTAGTTCCTGCCAAGGCAGCAGCTACTCTTCCTGGGGTTTATTATGGATCCCCATTAGTTCCTGCCAAGGCAGCAGCTACTCTTCCTGGGGTTTATTAAGGATCCCCATTAGTTCCTGCCAAGGCAGCAGCTACTCTTCCTGGGGTTTATTATGGATCCCCATTAGTTCCTGCCAAGGCAGCAGCTACTCTTCCTGGGGTTTATTAAGGATCCCCATTAGTTCCTGCCAAGGCAGCAGCTACTCTTCCTGGGGTTTATTATGGATCCCCAATAGTTCCTGCCAAGGCAGCAGCTACTCTTCCTGGGGTTTATTAAGGATCCCCATTAGTTCCTGTTAAGGCAGCAGCTACTCTTCCTGGGGTTCATTAAGGATCCCCATTAGTTCCTGCCAAGGCAGCAGCTACTCTTCCTGGGGTTTATTATGGATCCCCATTAGTTCCTGCCAAGGCAGCAGCTACTCTTCCTGGGGTTTATTAAGGATACCCATGAGTTCCTGCCAAGGCAGCAGCTACTCTTCCTGGGGTTTATTATGGATTCCCAATTAGTTCCTGCCAAGGCAGCAGCTACTCTTCCTGGGGTTTATTAAGGATCCCCATGAGTTCCTGCCAAGGCAGCAGCTACTCTTCCTGGGGTTTATTAAGGATCCCCATGAGTTCCTGCCAAGGCAGCAGCTACTCTTCCTGGGGTTTATTATGGATCCCCATAAGTTCCTGCCAAGGCAGCAGCTACTCTTCCTGGGGTTTATTATGGATCCCCATTAGTTCCTGCCAAGGCAGCAGCTACTCTTCCTCGGGTTTATTATGGATCCCCATTAGTTCCTGCCAAGGAAGCAGCTATTCTTCCTGGGGTTTATTATGGATCCCCATGAGTTCCTGCCAAGGCAGCAGCTACTCTTCCTGGGGTTTATTATGGATCCCCATTAGTTCCTGCCAAGGCAGCAGCTACTCTTCCTGGGGTTTATTAAGGATCCCCATTAGTTCCTGCCAAGGCAGCAGCTACTCTTCCTGGTGTTTATTATGGATCCCTATTAGTTCCTGACAAGGCAGCAGCTACTCTTCCTGGGGTTTATTATGGATCCCCATAAGTTCCTGCCAAGGCAGCAGCTACTCTTCCTGGTGTTTATTATGGATCCCTATTAGTTCCTGCCAAGGCAGCAGCTACTCTTCCTGGGGGTTTATTATGGATCCCCATTAGTTCCTGCCAAGGCAGCAGCTACTCTTCCTGGGGTTTATTATGGATCCCCATTAGTTCCTGCCAAGGCAGCAGCTACTCTTCCTGGGGTTTATTATGGAACCCATTAGTTCCTGCCAAGGCAGCAACTACTCTTCCTGGGGTTTATTATGGATCCCCATGAGTTCCTGCCAAGGCAGCAGCTACTCTTCCTGGGGTTTATCATGGATCCCCATTAGTTTATGCCAAGGCAGCAGCTATTCTTCCTGGGGTTTATTATGGATCCCCATTAGTTCCTGTCAAGGCAGCAGCTACTCTTCCTGGGGTTTATTATGGATCCCCATTAGTTCCTGCCAAGGCAGCAGCTACTCTTCCTGGGGTTTATTATGGATCCCCATTAGTTCATGCCAAGGCAGCAGCTACTCTTCCTGGGGTTTATTATGGATCCCCATTAGTTCATGCCAAGGCAGCAGCTACTCTTCCTGGGGTTTATTATGGATCCCCATTAGTTCCTGCCAAGGCAGCAGCTACTCTTCCTGGGGTTTATTATGGATCCCCATTAGTTCCTGCCAAGGCAGCAGCTACTCTTCCCAGTTCCAGCAACATTAAGGCAGTTACATAGAATATACAACACAGTCAGTTCAATACATATTTGGACATTCTCCAAGTTATTATTATTTTAGCTGTCTGCCACAGCTGGAGTTGAAGGTAAATAATAAATATGAGCTGAGCATTGGGCAATGTAACCGAAAAGGATGCTGGTTCAAATTCCCGAGCTGACAAGGTAAAAATCTGTCATCCTGCCCCTGAACAAGGCAGTTAACCCACTGTATCCCAATAGGCCGTCATTGTAAATAAGAATGTGTTCTTAACTGACTTGCCTGGTTAAATAAATAAATGAAAAAGCTTTAATTTGAGGATATTTTCATCCAAATCGGGTGAACAGTGTATGAATTACAACACTTTTTATATATGCCGCCCCCCTTTTTTTAAGGGACCAAAAGTAATTGGACAATTGGCTAATCAGCTGTTCCATGGCCAGGTGTGTGTTATTCTCTCATTAGTTCATTTACAAGTAACTAGATAAAAGGTATAGAGTTCACTTCAAGTGTGGCATTTTTACATTTGGAATCTGTTGCTGTTAACCCTCAAACATGAAGGCCAAAGATCTGTCACTGCCAGTGAAGCAAGCCGTCATTAGGCTGAAAAAATCTGAATAAAAACATTAGGTGTGGCCAAATCAACTATTTGGTACGTTCTTAAAAAGAAATAAGGCACTGGAGAGCTCAGAAAGGCCCGGAAGACCACGGAAAACATATTTGGTGGAAGTCTTCCGGGCCTTTTGGTGCTCTCTGAGCTCTCCAGTGCCATATTTCTTTTTGAGAACGTACCAAATAGTTGATTTGGCCACACCTAATGTTTTTGTTTGGATTTAATAACAGAATAATTATTTGCCTAGTGAAGAAAAAACTGTTGTCCAGATCAAGAACACCCTCCAGGTGTATCTAACAATCAAGAGAAGACTTCACCAGAGTAAAAGACAGAGGGTTTATCACAAGATGTAAACCATTGGTAAGCCTTAAAAAAAACAGGAAGACCAGATTAGAGTTGGCCAAAACAACATCTAAAAAAAAAAATTCTGTACAGTTCTGGAACAACATCCTATGGACAGATGAGGCAAAGATCTTCTTGTACCAGAATGATGTGAAGAGAAGAGTATGGAGAAGGGAAGTAGCTGTTCATGATCAAAAGTATACCACTTCATCTGTGAAGCATGGAGGAGGTGGTGTTATGGAGAAGGGGAGGTACTGCTCATCATCAGAGCATACCACCTCATCTGTGAAGCATGGAGGAGGTGGTGTTATGGCGTGGACATGTATGGCTGCCAGTGGAACTGGTTCCCTTGTATTTTATTGATGATGTGACTGCTGACCAAAGCAGCAGGATGCATTCTGAAATGTTTAGGGCTAATGATATTATCTGCTTAGATTCTGCCAAATGCTTCAAAACTCATTGGACGGCGCTTCACAGTGCAGCTGGACAATGACCCGAAGCAATACTGCGAAAGCAACCCAATCCTTTTTTTTTAAGGCAAATAATTGGAATGTTCTGCAATGGCTAAGTCAATCACCTGACCTGAATCCAATTGAGCATTTAGCATTTCACTTGCTGAAGGCAAAACTCCCCAAGAACAAGCAGGAACTGAAGACAGCTGTAGTAAAGGTCTGGCAGAGCATCACCAGGGAAGAAACCCAGCATCTGGTGATGTCTATGGGTTCCAGACTTCAGGCAGTCATCGACTGCAAAGGATTTGCAACCAAGTATTAAAACTTACAATTTAATTTATGATTACGTTAGTTTGTCCAATTACTTTTGAGCCCCTACAATTGTGTATTTGTGTGTGTGGGGGGGGGGGGGCTGTGTATAGAAATGGTCGTAATTCCTACACGGTTCATACAACAATTTTGACAAAACCCTGAAATTGAAGATGAAAGTCTGCACTTCAAGCACATCGTGATCGTTTCCTTTCGAATCCATTGTGGTGGCACACAGAGACAACATGATGCAGACGGAGTCACTGTCCAAATACTTATGGACCTTACCGTAAGTGTTGTTGTTGTAGTAGTGCTACTACTAGTAGTAGTATAAATATTTTTGTTGTAGTAGTATACAGTCAGTTTTGTTGTAGTACTGCTATGAGTAGTAGTATTGTTGTTGTTGTTGTAGTAGTAGTATACTGTCAGTTTTGTTGTAGTACTGCTATGAGTAGTAGTATTGTTGTTGTTGTTGTAGTAGTAGTATACAGTCAGTTTTGTTGTAGTACTGCTATTAGTAGTAGTATTGTTGTTGTTGTTGTAGTAGTAGTATACAGTCAGTATTGTTGTAGTACTGCTATGAGTAGTAGTATTGTTGTAGTAGTATACAGTCAGTATTGTTGTAGTACTGCTATGAGTAGTAGTATTGTTGTAGTAGTATACAGTCAGTATTGTTGTAGTACTCCTATTAGTAGTAGTATTGTTGTTGTTGTAGTAGTATACAGGCAGTATTGTTGTAGTAGTACTGCTATTAGTAGTAGTATTATTGTTGTTGTAGTAGTAATAGCAGTAGTAGTAGTATACAGTCAGTATTCGTAATAGCAGTAGCAGTAGTAGTAGTAGTAGTATTGTTGTAATAGTACTGCTATTAGTCAAAGTTTTCACATCCCAGTCCTCTTGACTTCTCCTTTCATAACCCATTAGGTCAACAATGTTGTTTGAACGAGGCTGTATCCAGTGGGGTGAGATCTTTAGTGACCACAGAGAGTCAGGACATCCGTTTTCATTTCAATATGGATTGTTTTTGGTTGTTTTTGTTGTTTCCATGACCACTCTCCTCTCTAGACCCTTTGACATCTTCATCCTGATAGCCATCTTTGCTAACTGTATAGCGCTGGGGGTGTCCAAGCCTTTCCCTGAGGAAGACTCCAACTCTACCAACCACGATCTGGTGAGTACAACATTAAGCCTGTTATATCTATCTCACTGTTCGCCCCGACGCTTTTGTTATTGTTGTCGTTAATTGTTGTTTAAACGGAGGAATGTTCGTATGGAGAGGAGCATCAACGGTAAACATGTCGTTTTTGCAGTAACATAGAAAACAAAACCAGTGTTTGTTTGTTTTTAGAGTGACCTTTTTTGTTTGTTTATAATACCCCAAACGGTCGTGCCAGTTTACAACATTAGGGATTCCAGCTCCATATGTGCCACCTAAATTGCATCAATGTTCTGATAGAGAAGACATTGATGTGACTGCCATACTGTTCCATAATTGATGTCTGTTCCAAACCTGTGATTTAACAGCTACTATTTAGAGACATTCATCCCCAACTGCCTATAACGGTTAGACGGATAAGATCTGAAATTATTTGCACAATGATTCGATGAATGAACCGCTGATAGAGTGAATGTGACTGTCTCAGTGTTGTATGGCTGATAAAGACTGTCTCAGTATTGTATGGTGTAGTGGCTGATAAAGACTGTCTCAGTATTGTATGGTTGACAAAGACTGTCTCAGTATTGTATGGTTGATAAAGACTGTCTCAGTATTGTATGGTGTAGTGGTTGATAAAGACTGTCTCAGTATTGTGTGGTTGATAAAGACTGTCTCAGTATTGTATGGTGTAGTGGTTGATAAAGACTGTCTCAGTATTGTATGGCTGATAAAGACTGTCTCAGTATTGTATGGTGTAGTGGCTGATAAAGACTGTCTCAGTATTGTATGGTGTAGTGGTTGATAAAGACTGTCTCAGTATTGTATGGTGTAGTGGCTGATAAAGACTGTCTCAGTATTGTATGGTTGATAAAGACTGTCTCAGTATTGTATTGTTGATAAAGACTGTCTCCGTATTGTATGGTGTAGTGGCTGATAAAGACTGTCTCAGTATTGTATGGTGTAGTGGTTGATAAAGTCTGTCTCAGTATTGTATGGTGTAGTGGTTGATAAAGACTGTCTCAGTATTGCATGGTGTAGTGGTTGATAAAGACTGTCTCAGTATTGTATGGTGTAGTGGTTGATAAAGACTGTCTCAGTATTGTATGGTGTAGTGGCTGATAAAGACTGTCTCAGTATTGTATGGCTGATAAAGACTGTCTCAGTATTGTATGGTGTAGTGGTTGATAAAGACTGTCTCAGTATTGTATGGCTGATAAAGACTGTCTCAGTATTGTATGGTGTAGTGGCTGATAAAGACTGTCTCAGTATTGTATGGTTGATAAAGACTGTCTCAGTATTGTATGGCTGATAAAGACTGTCTCAGTATTGTATGGTGTAGTGGTTGATAAAGACTGTCTCAGTATTGTATGGTGTAGTGGCTGATAAAGACTGTCTCAGTATTGTATGGTTGATAAAGACTGTCTCAGTATTGTATGGTTGATCAAGACTGTCTCAGTATTGTATGGTGTAGTGGCTGATAAAGACTGTCTCAGTATTGTATGGTTGATAAAGACTGCCTCAGTATTGTATGGTGTAGTGGCTGATAAAGACTGTCTCAGTATTGTATGGCTGATAAAGACTGTCTCAGTATTGTATGGTGTAGTGGCTGATAAAGACTGTCTCAGTAGTGTATGGTTGATAAAGACTGTCTCAGTATTGTATGGTTGATAAAGACTGTCTCAGTATTGTATGGTTGATAAAGACTGTCTCAGTATTGTATGGTTGATAAAGACTGTCTCAGTATTGTGTGGTGTAGTGGTTGATAAAGACTGTCTCAGTATTGTATGGTTGATAAAGACTGTCTCAGTATTGTATGGTTGATAAAGACTGTCTCAGTATTGTATGGTGTAGTGGTTGATAAAGACTGTCTCAGTATTGTATGGTGTAGTGGCTGATAAAGACAGTCTCAGTATTGTATGGCTGATAAAGACTGTCTCAGTATTGTATGGTTGATAAAGACTGTCTCAGTATTGTATGGTGTAGTGGTTGATAAAGACTGTCTCAGTATTGTATGGTTGATAAAGACTGTCTCAGTATTGTATGGTTGATAAAGACTGTCTCAGTATTGTATGGTGTAGTGGTTGATAAAGACTGTCTCAGTATTGTATGGTTGATAAAGACTGTCTCAGTATTGTATGGTTGATAAAGACTGTCTCAGTATTGTATGGTTGATAAAGACTGTCTCAGTATTGTATGGTCGATAAAGACTGTCTCAGTATTGTATGGTTGATAAAGACTGTCTCAGTATTGTATGGTTGATAAAGACTGTCTCAGTATTGTATGGTTGATAAAGACTGTCTCACCACCACACAAACAGCTAGAATGGTGGAGAATAATGTACACATATCTAGCATACAACAAGAGAATAACAGACACCTAGCTACCATGACAACAGGAGAATAACAGACACCTAGCTACCATGACAACAGAAGAATAACAGACACCTAGCTACCATGACAGACAGGAAAATAACAGACACCTAGCTACCATGACAACAGGAGAATAACAGACACCTAGCTACCATGACAACAGGAGAAAAACAGACACCTAGCTACCATGACAACAGAAGAATAACAGACACCTAGCTACCATGACAACAGGAGAAAAACAGACACCCAGCTAGCATGGAAGACAGGAGAGAACAACAGACACATATCTAGCATGACAGACAGGGGAATAGAAGACAGGGGAATGACAGAGACCTAGCTAGCATGACAGACAGGGGAATGACAGGGACCTAGCTAGCATAACAGACAGGGGAATGACAGAGACCTAGCTAGCATGACAGACAGGGGAATGACAGAGACCTAGCTAGCATGACAGACAGGGGAATGACAGAGACCTAGCTAGCATGACAGACAGGGGAATGACAGAGACCTAGCTAGCATGACAGACAGGGGAATGACAGAGACCTAGCTAGCATTACAGACAGGGGAATGACAGAGACCTAGCTAGCATAACAGACAGGGGAATGACAGAGACCTATCTAGCATGACAGACAGGGGAATGACAGAGACCTAGCTAGCATGACAGACAGGGGAATGACAGAGACCTAGCTAGCATGACAGACAGGGGAATGACAGAGACCTAGCTAGCATAACAGACAGGAGAATGACAGAGACCTAGCTAGTATAACAGACAGGGGAATGACAGAGACCTAGCTAGCATAACAGACAGGGGAATGACAGAGACCTAGCTAGCATAACAGACAGGGGAATGACAGAGACCTAGCTAGCATAACAGACAGGGGAATGACAGGGACCTAGCTAGCATAACAGACAGGGGAATGACAGAGACCTAGCTAGTATAACAGACAGGGGAATGACAGAGACCTAGCTAGTATAACAGACAGAGGAATGACAGCGACCTAGCTAGCATAACAGACAGGGGAATGACAGAGACCTAGCTAGCATAACAGACAGAGGAATGACAGAGACCTAGCTAGCATAACAGACAGGGGAATGACAGAGACCTAGCTAGTATAACAGACAGGGGAATGACAGAGACCTAGCTAGCATAACAGACAGGGGAATGACAGAGAACTAGCTAGCATAACAGACAGGGGAATGACAGAGACCTAGCTAGCATAACAGACAGGGGAATGACAGAGACCTAGCTAGCATGACAGACAGGGGAATGACAGAGACCTAGCTAGCATAACAGACAGGGGAATGACAGAGACCTATCTAGCATGACAGACAGGGGAATGACAGAGACCTAGCTAGCATGACAGACAGGGGAATGACAGAGACCTAGCTAGCATGACAGACAGGGGAATGACAGAGACCTAGCTAGCATAACAGACAGGAGAATGACAGAGACCTAGCTAGTATAACAGACAGGGGAATGACAGAGACCTAGCTAGCATAACAGACAGGGGAATGACAGAGACCTAGCTAGCATAACAGACAGGGGAATGACAGAGACCTAGCTAGCATAACAGACAGGGGAATGACAGAGACCTAGCTAGCATAACAGACAGGGGAATGACAGGGACCTAGCTAGTATAACAGACAGGGGAATGACAGAGACCTAGCTAGTATAACAGACAGGGGAATATGCTCAGATGGGTGCATGACATTGATATAATTAGATGTTCTTTAGGTCTTTCGGAGGGGGACAGCTGAGAAAAGGGGGACACGGTCTTCTTTGCTGTTTTCGTTGAGTCTCTTTCTAATCATAGTTGCAAAAATTTTGAATTCTCACGGTATCAACTTTGCTCTGCGTTCAAGGTCTATGGATCTGAGCTATCTGATTGGCCAGCGGTAGGCCTATAGTTGCACTTGATTTGTTCTCTCGGCCTGCCGAGTAGGCAAAGTTCTACCTTTAGACACTTAAAATGATTCAAAATGGAACCCAAGGGATTATCATCGTTTTTTTTTTTTTTACAGAAATGTTTGGTGATCCACTTGGTAT
Source organism: Oncorhynchus kisutch (assembly GCF_002021735.2). NCBI lineage: Eukaryota > Metazoa > Chordata > Actinopteri > Salmoniformes > Salmonidae > Oncorhynchus > Oncorhynchus kisutch. Next base: position 85,179,762 of record NC_034190.2, read on the forward strand.
GCATTGGTGATCGAACGGTCGATCGCGATTGACCGGTTGGTGATCATTGATCTACTGTATAGTGTTAGCCTGCTCTGGTGTTGCAGTAGTCTGATAGAGCTATAGCTAGGGTTGAAAAGATCCACTACATTCCAAGGTTTTCCAGAATCAGAATACAGTATGTTATGTTTGTTCCTTGATGCATGACAATTAGCTTAAACTACTTTTAATAAATAGATACTTCAGCTAGCGATATCACTGTGTGTAGCCATGCAAGGCATATGCTCAACAACCCTGCATGGGTGGCACATTGCCTCATGGGTAACGTAGTCTTAGTGTTATTAACACATAACAACACAAAATAATCCCGGAATAAGGAAGGATCAAGCAGGAAATCCAGTATCCTCCAAGCAGGATTGGAAAAAACATGGAATTTTGGGAAAATTACCGGAATTTGGGGTAACGATTTGTCTTAGCCGCATTATTAAAGGTTAATGCAATATATCCATAGCATATCTATTGCACATTCATGTCATGCTATGCAATAGCTCATATCTAGGTTGTTCTCAAAAGTGTTAACCATACCACTTTGTCATTATGGGGTATTGTGTCCAGATTGATGAGAAAAAAAACACACAATTGAATCCATTTTATAATAAGGCTGTATCGTAACAAAATGTGGAAAAATTCAACCCCACCCCCCAATGTTGACTCCAATGCTTCCAACAGTTATGTCAAGTTGTCTGGATGTCCTTTGGATGGTGGACCATTCTTGGGGCGGCAGGGTAGCCTAGTGGTTAGAGCGTTGGACTAGTAACCGAAAGGTTGCAAGTTCGAATCCCCGAGCTGACAAGGTACAAATCTGTCGTTCTGCCCCTGAACAGGCAGTTAACCCACTGTTCCTAGGCCGTCATTGAAAATAAGAATTTGTTCTTAACTGACTTGCCTGGTTAAATAAAAGGTAACATTTTTTTTATATAAAAAAATTTAATTGATACACGCGGGAAACTGTTGCGCGTGGAAAAACCCAGCAGTGTTGCAGTTCTTAACACAAAACGGTACGCCTGGCACCTACTACCATCTCCTCCCCTTCATCTACACTGATTGAAGTGGATTTAACAAGTGACATCAATAAGGGATTCATAGCTTTCACCTGGTCAGTCTAGGTCAGTGGAAATATCAGGTGTTCTTAATGTTTTGTAGACTCCGTGTAGAAATGACAATACATTTGACTGCATAGAATTCATATCGCCCTTTAAATGTTGGTCCTATAAATCAGAGTTGCAAACTGAGCAGTTAATTACCATGAAGTGCTTAGCTATAAAAAAAAATATGAATGGCAAAATAGAGTTGACTTTACATATACATTCATATATAGACCCTTCATCTGTGTGTTGTAGACCACAGTAACTTAACTGTGTTGTGGAGGAGGGCCGTTAATGAGTGATTATATGACCCTCAACTACACGAGTTGATCCGTAACATTTACCCTGAGGATTCAACACTATGGAGATCTTTATGCACCGTTGACCTCAGTGAGACGAAGAAGAAGGTAAGTCACGGGCCTGTACCTGCTGGTGGGGGGAAATGGGGCTGGTACGGGTTATAAATCAACGTGGTTTGGCCTTTTGACATTCACTAAGGTTACAGAGTCAATGGGGCGGCAGGGTAGCCTTGTGGTTAGAGCGTTCGCCTAATAACCGGAAGGTCGCAAGTTCAAACCCCCAAGCTGACAAGGTACAAATCTGTCGTTCTGCCCCTTAAATCCAACTGACTTAAATAAATGGGAAGTTATAATTGGCTTTACATTGACAGCATATAATTAATATATAGACCACAGTGAGATGAAGAAGAAGGTAAGTCATGGGCCTGTACCTGCTGGTGGGGGGAAATGGGGCAGGTACAGGTTATAAATCACCATAGTGTATTCACTAACACTGGTATGGCAGAAGTTCACTGTTGAGAACAGCCATGATGATGTCGCTACGCTGTCATTGTCACGATGCATCTATTAAGATATTATTAAGATACCTACATATGGGATCTTGCATAGCATGACATGAATATGCTATAGAGGGCTATTACCCTTTAATAATGCGATTGGGACCTGTTATAACACGTCCATGACATGCTTACAGATGAGTAATAAATGGGTTATGGGATATGTAGATGTGTAGTCAATCATTACCTGTAGCCAGTCCATCCCATGCCTAACGTGATGTGCTAGATCCTGTCGGTGATTTAAATCTAACCTAGACAGATAAATGGATCATTGTGGCTAGTAAGTAAGCTGTAAGCCATGTTTATGTATCAACCAGTCAGCTAATCAGTCAGTCAGTCAGTCAGTTAATTGGCCAGCCAGCCAGTCAGTCAGTGAGTCAGTCAGTTATTTGGCCAGTCAGTCAGTCAGTCAGCTAGTCAGTCAATCAGTCAGTCACGGTCAGCCAGCCAGCCATCCAGTCAGCCAGCTAGTCAGTCAGTCAGTCACGGTCAGCCATCCAGTCAGCCAGCTAGTCAGTCAATCAGTTAGTCACGGTCAGCCAGCCAGCTAGTCAGCCAGCTAGTCAGTCAATCAGTTAGTCACGGTCAGCCATCCAGCTAGTCAGCCAGCTAGTCAGTCAATCAGTCAGGCAGTTAATTGGCCAGTCAGTCAGCCAGCCAGCTAGTCGGCCAGCTAGTCAGCCAGCCATCCATCCATCCAGTCATCCATCCATCCAGTCAGCCAGCCATTCAGTCAACCAGGAAAGTCAGCCAACCAGTCAGCCTGTGAGTCTGTCATTCACAGTCAGCCAGCCAGCTAGGCAGTTAGCCATCCAGTCAGCCAGCCATCTTGGCAGTTAGCCATCCAGTCAGCCAGCCAGCTAGGCAGTCAGCCAGCTAGGCAGTTAGCCATCCAGTCAGCCAGCCAGCTTGGCAGTTAGCCATCCAGTCAGCCAGCCAGCTTGGCAGTTAGCCACCCAGTCAGCCAGCCAGCTAGGCAGTTAGCCATCCAGTCAGCCAGCCAGCTAGGCAGTTAGCCATCCAGTCAGCCAGCCAGCTTGGCAGTTAGCCATCCAGTCAGCCAGCCAGCTTGGCAGTTAGCCACCCAGTCAGCCAGCCAGCTAGGCAGTTAGCCATCCAGTCAGCCAGCCAGCTAGGCAGTTAGCCATCCAGTCAGCCAGCCAGCTAGGCAGTCAGCCATCCAGTCAGTCTGTCAGTCAGCTGTAACACTAGAGAACCCAAACAGTACAGGCATATCCTGTTAATGGACAAATGGATGGAGGTATGGATGGAGGTATGGATGGAGGAATGGATGGAAGGATGGAGGAATGGATGGAGGGATGGATGTATGGAGGGATGGATGGATGGAGGGATGGATGGATGGAAGGAAGGATGGAGGTATGGATGGAGGGATAGATGGATGGATGGAGGGATGGAGGGATGGAGGTATGGATGGAGGGATGGAGGGATGGAGGTAAGGACAGGCCTGATTCTAACAGTGAGTTTCACACGTCTGTTGTTTTGCAAAGAGAAGGGTTTTCCCTCTTTAACCCCAGTCTTATGTAACCATCAGACAGTGTGGCACTGGAGAGGGAGGGATGGACGTGGCTCTGACCGATATCTGACTACGAGTCCCAACCAGAGCCCTATATTTAAAGAGACAACTTTTAGAATTTTAAATATCGTTCTAATTCTAGACATTATGTTAAATAATAATGGCCTTGTGAAATATTCCTCATGTAATGTTAATGGGAGCAAACATGGCTGCCATATAATGTTGTAGTGTCATCTAGATGCATTATAATAAGGAAATCTCAATGCCAACCAGTCAGTTAGTTAGTCAGTCAGTCATCCAGGTACTCAGTCAGTTTGCTAGTCAGTCAATCAGACAGTTAGTTAGGTCAGTAGTTACTATATATGCAATGTGCTTACTTACTTTGTTGTGTTTTTCTTATTTCTTGGCACTAAGTAGGTAACTAGGTACATATATAGGAAGGTAGGTAGGTACATATATAGACAGACAGACAGACAGACAGACAGACAGACAGACAGACAGACAGACAGACAGACAGACAGACAGACAGACAGACAGACAGACAGACAGACAGACAGACAGACAGACAGGCAGGCAGGCAGGCTGGCTGGCTGGGATGTGACGCTGACCGAAGACTGACAAAGAGTCCTGAGGAAGACCTGAGAAGTCGAAACATTGTTTTGCCAATAACACAACAAGGAAACAGAGATTGCAGTATAATGTAGGTTACACAGTGACCCTAAAGAGGTCTCAGGTGCTGCCATGTCACTGATGCCAGCAGGGGTGGACTGGCCATAGGACAGTTCTGGCAAATGCCAGATGGGCTGATCCATTTTAAGCCCAGTGGGCCAGTCTAAATATTTTTTTTCTCTTGCTCAAAATTATAACTATTTGGCTAGTAATGGGGGGCCTCAAGGGAAACACAGGCAGGCACGGGGGCCTCAAGGGAAACACAGGCAGGCACACAGGCCAGTGTGGGAGCCTCAAAGGAAACAGGCCAGTGTGGGAGCCTCAAAGGAAACAGGCCAGTGTGGGAGCCTCAAAGGAAACAGGCCAGTGTGGGAGCCTCAAGGGAAACAGGCCAGTGTGGGAGCCTCAAGGGAAACAGGCCAGTGTGGGGGCCTCAAGGGAAACAGGCCAGTGTGGGAGCCTCAAGGGAAACAGGCCAGTGTGGGAGCCTCAAGGGAAACAGGCCAGTGTGGGGGCCTCAAGGGAAACAGGCAGGTGTGGGGGCCTCAAGGGAAACAGGCAGGTGTGGGGGCCTCAAAGGAAACAGGCAGGCACGGGGGCCTCAAGGGAAACAGGCAGGCACGGGGGCCTCAAGGGAAACAGGCCCGTGTGGAGGCCTCAAGGGAAACAGGCCCGTGTGGAGGCCTCAAGGGAAACAGGCAGGCACGGGGGCCTCAAGGAAAACAGGCCAGCGCAGAGGCCTCAAGGGAAACAGGCCGGTGGCCTCGAGGGAAAACATGGGCTGGTGTTTTGGAAATACCCAGACCAATTTCTGGTCCCTGGATGCCAGTACTGTTTAGTAGATCAAATGTGGATCCTTCTGATCAAACATCACTGTGTGGACAATATGTACTGACCCATTTCATACTATTTTGCCGACCCAGACCATACTGTGCTTCCTTTGTCCAGTTTCAACTGTAGTGTGTAACTGGGCCAGCTCAGTACAGCTTGGTCTGGCTTGGATTGGCTCAGTATTGTGGAAAGGGCATAAGGTATGTTAGGAGAATGACTTTTATTCCTTAATTTACCAGAAGAGTGAGGCTACTGTTTTACAACCACTTTTACCCAGCGATAATTTAGCACTCGTGAGATGCAGTATGGCAAATTGGTCCCATCTGGGACTGAGTTCAGCTGAACATTGGTCCCGTCTTGGACTGAGATCAGCTGAACATTGGTCCCATCTGGGACTGAGATCAGCTGAACATTGGTCCCATCATGGACTGAGATCAGTTAAACATTGGCCCCATCTGGGACTGAGATCAGCTGAACATTGGTCCCATCATGGACTGAGATCAGCTGAACATTGGTCCCATCTGGGACTGAGAATGGCTTTCAATTCCGTCAGGACTGGAGTCACAGCCATGTTGTATGAAGGAATTTGGAAGGGGTTGAATGTGCATAAGATCCATGTTATGAGTATAATTTTTCTGTCAAATGGCTCATTCTGTGTCCTGGCGGTTATCCAGTGTGAAGGCAGTAGCGTTTGTATTATATATGCCGTTGCCCTGTGACACACAGCCCGTTGCCGTGCCACCCCAGGAGATTATAATCGCTCTGAGTGCTTCCTTCAGATTTGATCCGATAAAAAGATTGTAATCGTTCTCTCCATCAGCCCATTACTATGGTGATGTCTGTGTTACTATGGTATTCTCTGTGTTACTATGGTATTCTCTGTGTTACTATGGTATTCTCTGTGTTACTATGGCCGTGTCTGTGTTACTATGGCCGTGTCTGTGTTACTATGGCCTTGTATGTGTTACTATGGCCTTGTCTGTGTTACTATGGCCTTGTCTGTGTTACTATGGCCTTGTCTGTGTTACTATGGCCTTCTCTGTGTTACTATGGCCTTGTCTGTGTTACTATGGCCTTATCTGTGTTACTATGGCCTTGTCTGTGTTACTATGGTATTTCATCAGTCCTAGCATTACTATGGTATTTGGCCAACTGACAGCATTTGGTTTTACAAGCTCTAACATCCTGCTTAAAGACCCCAACAACCAGACAGATCCTGCATAAAGACCCTAACAACCAGACAGATCCTGCATAAAGACCCAAACAACCAGACAGATCCTTCATAAAGACCCTAACAACCAGACAGATCCTGCATAAAGACCCTAACAACCAGACAGATCCTGCTTATAAAGACCCTAACAACCAGACAGATCCTGCTTAAAGGCCCAACAACCAGACAGATCCTGCTTATAAAGACCCTAACAACCAGACATATCCTGCTTAAAGACCCTAACAACCAGACAGATCCTGCTTAAAGACCCAACAACCAGACAGATCCTGCTTATAAAGACCCTAACAACCAGACAGATCCTGCTTAAAGACCCTAACAACCAGACAGATCCTGCTTATAAAGACCCTAACAACCAGACAGATCCTGCTTGTAAAGACCCTAACAACCAGACAGATCCTGCTTAAAGACCCCAACAACAAACAACTAACTACATCACACTAATTAGAATGCATGTCCAAGCCTTGTTGTGGTCCGTCTGAGCTGGTTGACCTTAATGGTAATGGTATTCTAAGTGATGCAGGCTGAATTACAATGAAGTATCTGCAGTACATAGAAATAAATAGATGAAAAGGTGCCACTTAAAGGGCCAATACAGAAGTTGAAAGACAGTCATCCGCCTCTGTTTTGGTTACAAGGGATGTGGCCTTGGAGAAATGTAACCACTCTCCAATTCATAGACTGAGCTATGTATGCAAGACCTGACCATCCATGATATCAATTTTATCATTTAAACATGTTTTGAGGCTATACAGTGTTTGTTTACATTTAATAAAACAAGCTTTATATATTGGGTTTGGATGGGGTGTGACAGTTGAACTAAAAAAGTATATTCTTCAAGAATTAATGGATATATATTATTCATTTAATGATATAACTGTTAATTAGTTTAAATGCATTCCAGGTGACTACGTCATGAAACTGGTTGAGAGAATGCCAAGAGTGTGCAAAGCTGTCATCAAGGCAAAGGGTGGCTATTTGAAGAATCTCAAATATAAAAGATATTTTAGATTTGTTTGACACTTTTTTGGTTACTACATGATTTCATATGTGTTATTTCATAGTTTTGATGTCTTCACTATTATTCTACAATGTAGAAAATAGTTTTAAAAAAAAATAAGTAGGTGTTCTAAGACTTTTATATCATTAATTTTATCTGACGTCTGAAGAGGTGTGTAACAACTGCAGATTGCCCCTTTTAAGATTTTTCTGGATGTCGCTGATGTCGCTGGGTGAACCTTTTTAGTAAACTTTAACAAGGTCTCATTGAGTTGAATGGGATTCAGCACCATGGACAGCGCCACCACTGCCACGCAATACAGTGAATGGACTATTGCGTGTGCAGAGAGCTGTTTTGTTCATTTGGTAGAGAGAGAGACTGTATGTTCATTTGACAGAGACAGAGAGACTGTCTATTTGTTTGGCTGAGAGACAGAGAGACGGTCTGTTCGTTTGGCAGAGAGAAAGACTGTATGTTCGTTTGTCAGAGAGACAGTGGCTGTTTGTTCATTTGAAGGAGACAGAGAGACTGTCTGTTCATTTGACAGAAAGACAGAGAGACTGTCTATTTGTTTGGCTGAGAGACAGAGAGACGGTCTGTTAGTTTGGCAGAGAGACAGAGAGACGGTCTGTTTGTTTGGCAGAGAGACAGAGAGACGGTCTGTTCATTTGGCAGAGAGACAGAGAGACGGTCTGTTCGTTTTGGCAGAGAGACAGAGAGACGGTCTGTTCATTTGACAGAGAGACAGAGAGACGGTCTGTTCGTTTGGCAGAGAGACAGAGAGACGGTCTATTCGTTTGGCAGAGAGACAGAGAGACGGTCTGTTTGTTTTGGCAGAGAGACAGAGAGACGGTCTGTTCATTTGACAGAGAGACAGAGAGACTGTCTGTTCATTTGACAGAGACAGAAATGGTCTATTTGTTTGGCAGAGAGACAGAGGGACTGTCTGTTTTTTTGAGAGGGACTGTTTTTTTGACAGAGGGACTGTCTGTTCGTTTGGCAGAGGGACTGTCTGTTCGTTTGGCAGAGGGACTGTCTGTTCGTTTGGCAGAGGGAATGTCTGTTCGTTTGACAGAGGGACGGTGACTGTTTGTTAATTTGACAGAGAGACAGTGACAATCTGGCATGAGGGTCTGCTATACAAACTGATGGAAAGTGGTGTTGGGGGTAAAACATACAACATTATAAAATCCATGTACACAAACAACAAGTGTGCGGTTAAAATTGGCAAAAAACACACACATTTCTTCACACAGGGTCGTGGGGTTAGACAGGGATGCAGCTTAAGCCCCACCCTCTTCAACAACGAATTGGCGCGGGCACTAGAAAAGTCTACAGCACCCGGCCTCCCCCTGCTAGAATCTGAAGTCAAATGTCTGCTGTTTGCTGATGATCTGGTGCTTCTGTCACCAACCAAGGAGGGCCTACAGCAGCACCTAGATCGTATGCACAGATTCTGTCAGACCTGGGCCCTGACAGTAAATCTCAGTAAGACCAAAATAATGGTGTTCCAAAAAAGGTCCAGTCACCAGGACCACAAATACAAATTCCATCTAGACACTGTTGCCCTAGAGCACACAAAAACTATACATACCTTGGCCTAAACATCAGCCCCACAGGTAACTTCCACAAAGCTGTGAACGATCTGAGAGACAAGGCAAGAAGGGCATTCTATGCCATCAAAAGAAACATACATTTCAACATACAATTAGGATTTGGCTAAAAATACTTGAATCAGTCATAGAGCCCATTGCCCTTTATGATTGTGAGGTCTGGGGTCTGCTCACCAACCAAGACTTCACAAAATGGGACAAACACCAAATTGAAATTCCACAGTGTGCCATCACAGCAGCAAGATTTGTGACCTGTTGCCACGAGAAAAGGGCAACCAGTGAAGAACAAACACCATTGTAAATACAACCCATATTTATGCTTATTTATTTTATCTTCTGTCCTTTAACCATTTGTACATGGTCAAAACACTGTATATATATATATAATATGACATTTGTAATGTCTTTACTGTTTTGAAACTTCTGTATGTGTAATGTTTACTGTTCATTTTTGTTGTTTTTCACTTTATATATTCACTTTGTATGTTGTCTACCTCACTTGCTTTGGCAATGTTAACATGTTTCCCATGCCAATAAAGCCCTTGAATTGAATTGAATTGAATTGACTGTCTGTTTGTTTGAAGGAGACAGAGAGACTGTCTGTTTGTTTGACAGTGAGACAGAGGGACTGTCTGTTTGTTTGGCAAAGGGACTGTCTGTTTGTTTGGCAGAGGGACTGTCTGTTTGTTTGGCAGAGGGACTGTCTGTTTGTTTGGCAGAGGGACTGTCTGTTTGTTTGACAGAGGGACTGTCTGTTGGTTTAACAGAGAGACAGACTGTCTGTTCGTTTGACAGAGAGACAGACTGTCTGTTTGTTTAACAGAGAGACAGACTGTCTGTTCGTTTGACAGAGAGACAGAGACTGTCTGTTCGTTTGTCAGAGAGACATAGAATGTCTGTTTCTTTGGAAGAGGGAGAGAGACTGTCTGTTCGTTTCGCAGAGAGAGAGAGAGACTGTCTGTTCGTTTCGCAGAGAGACTCTGTTCATTTGACAGAGATACAGAGAGACTGCCTGGTTGTTTGACAGAGAGACAGAGATACTGTCTGTTTGTTTGGCAGAGACACTGTCTGTTTGACTGAGAGACAGAGACTTTTTGTTCGTTTGACAGCTCTAAATGCTCTATGTCCTGATAAGCAGCTTACTCTCTCTCTCCTCCCTGTCTCCTCCCCCCTTCACTCTCTCCATCCCTCCATCCCTACCCCCTCACTCTTTCGTGCTATTTTGCTCTCTCTTTCTCCCCTCCCCCTCTCCTCACAATAGTGTGTGTGATGAGTAGTAAAAACACATTTGGATAGTGTAGGGGCAGAGGTTAGGGCTGGGGCTGAGACTGGCAGGGGCTGAGGCTGGGACTGGGGCTGGGACTGGGGCTGGGACAGGGACTGGGTCTAGGGCTGAGGCTGGGACTGGGAGGGGCTGAGGCTGGGACAGGGGCTGGGACAGGGACTGGGACTGGGTCTGGGCTGAGGCTGGGACTGGCAGGGGCTGAGGCTAGGACAGGGATTGGGACTGAGTCTAGGGCTGAGGCTGGTGCTGGTGCTGGGGCTGGGACTGGGTCTAGGGCTGAGGCTGGGACTGGGTCTAGGGCTGAGGCTGGGTCTAGGGCTGAGGCTGGGACAGGGACTGGGACTGGGTCTAGGGCTGAGGCTGGGACTGGGTCTAGGGCTGAGGCTGGGACAGGGACTGGGACTGGGTCTAGGGCTGAGGCTGGGACTGGCAGGGGCTGAGGCTGGGACAGGGATTGGGTCTAGGGCTGAGACTGGGACTGGGGCTGAGGCTGGGACAGGGACTGGGACTGGGACTAGGGCTGAGGCTGGGACGGGAGGGTTGGATATATTTGAGGTGAGTCTTTTAAAACATGTGCCAATGTGCTCATTTCGGTCAGTGCAACTACAGATATTTAATAAGAGCGACCAAAACGCTGGTCTTAACGGTGACACAGTTGGTAATGACGTGGATGTTGAGAGCAGCCTATCCAGCCACGACGCAGCCGTGACGGTCCCCTCGGAATAAGAGACGTGCCAGTGAACCTCGTAAACATTTTGTTTTTTAAATGCTTTTCCCCCAAGTTACCTGGTTGAGCGGCTTCACATATGTGTGTCTTTTTCCATGATTTACACTTTATTTAGCTTGTTCAAGCAGGCTATCCTACCAAAGACACACTATTCAGACATCCTGTGATGCCATTAAAAAATGAATATATTTTAACCAAGCAAGTCAGTTAAGATGAAATTCTTATGTACAATGACGGCCTAGGAACAACAGGTTCACTGCCTTATTCAGGGGCAGTTAACAACAGATTTTTGCCTTGTCAGCTCAGGGATTCAATCTTGCAACCTTTCGGTTACTAGTCCAACGCTCTAACCACTAGGCTACCCTGCCGCCCCTACGCTCTAACCACTAGGCTACCCTGCCGCCCGTATATATCAACGGCTGATGTACAGTGCCTTGCGAAAGTATTCGGCCCCCTTGAACTTTGCGACCTTTTGCCACATTTCAGGCTTCAAACATAAAGATATAAAACTGTATTTTTTTGTGAAGAATCAACAACAAGTGGGACACAATCATGAAGTGGAACGACATTTATTGGATATTTCTAACTTTTTTAACAAATCAAAAACTGAAAAATTGGGCGTGCAGAATTATTCAGCCCCCTTAAGTTAATACTTTGTAGTGCCACCTTTTTGCTGCGATTACAGCTGTAAGTCGCTTGGGGTATGTCTCTATCAGTTTTGCACATCGAGAGACTGACATTTTTTCCCATTCCTCCTTGCAAAACAGCTCGAGCTCAGTGAGGTTGGATGGAGAGCATTTGTGAACAGCAGTTTTCAGTTCTTTCCACAGATTCTCGATTGGATTCAGGTCTGGACTTTGACTTGGCCATTCTAACACCTGGATATGTTTATTTTTGAACCATTCCATTGTAGATTTTGCTTTATGTTTTGGATCATTGTCTTGTTGGAAGACAAATCTCCGTCCCGGTCTCAGGTCTTTTGCAGACTCCATCAGGTTTTCTTCCAGAATGGTCCTGTATTTGGCTCCATCCATCTTCCCATCAATTTTAACCATCTTCCCTGTCCCTGCTGAAGAAAAGCAGGCCCAAACCATGATGCTGCCACCACCTTGTTTGACAGTGGGGATGGTGTATTCAGGGTGATGAGCTGCTTTTACGCCAAACATAACGTTTTGTATTGTTGCCAAAAAGTTCAATTTTGGTTTCATCTGACCAGAGCACCTTCTTCCACATGTTTGGTGGGTCCCAGGTGGCTTGTGGCAAACTTTAAACGACACTTTTTATGGATATCTTTAAGAAATGGCTTTCTTCTTGCCACTCTTCCATAAAGGCCAGATTTTTATACGCCAGATTTTTATACGACTGATTGTTGTCCTATGGACAGAGTCTCCCACCTCAGCTGTAGATCTCTGCAGTTGGCTACCACAGCATTGGTAGCCATCAGTCTTCTCCTTGTATGAGCTGAAAGTTTAGAGGGACGGCCAGGTCTTGGTAGATTTGCAGTGGTCTGATACTCCTTCCATTTCAATATTATCGCTTGCACAGTGCTCCTTGGGATGTTTAAAGCTTGGGAAATCTTTTTGTATCCAAATCCGGCTTTAAACTTCTTCACAACAGTATCTCGGACCTGCCTGGTGATTTCCTTGTTCTTCATGATGCTCTCTGCGCTTTTAACGGACCTCTGAGACTATCACAGTGCAGGTGCATTTATATGGAGACTTGATTACACACAGGTGGATTGTATTTATCATCATTAGTCATTTAGGTCAACATTGGATCATTCAGAGATCCTCACTGAACTTCTGGAGAGAGTTTGCTGCACTGAAAGTAAAGGGGCTGAATAATTTTGCACGCCCAATTTTTCAGTTTTTGATTTGTTAAAAAAGTTTGAAATATCCAATAAATGTCGTTCCGCTTCATGATTGTGTCCCACTTGTTGTTGATTCTTCACAAAAAAATACAGTTTTATATCTTTATGTTTGAAGCCTGAAATGTGGCAAAAGGTCGCAAAGTTCAAGGGGGCCGAATACTTTCGCAAGGGACTGTATCTTGCTTGTTGAGAATGCCTTCTAGACAATGATCCAATTGTCTTGACACAAGAACCTAATATTTTGTATGCAAAAGTTATGACATTTGGGCCTCCATGTGCACACAGTGGCTTGTGCTCATGGAATGAGAGATAAGATTTAGGATATCATGCTTCTGACTCCATCCTATTTAAATATTGTTGTTTAAAAATAAAACCGATAGTTTGTTTTTCATTTTGTTTACGAAACAAACTTATTACATTAATTCACCGTCCTTGGCTTTGAGAATGTCCAGGATTTTTTGACAATATCTTTGGCTATTTCTTTTGCAATGGACAAAACCATGATCAGTGAATTATTCTATTAAGTTTGTTTTGGTAATCAAAAGGAAAAACAAGCAAACAGGACTGCCCATGGCTTCATGAGACTGTCTTTGGCCACAGATGGTTTTACGAAGCCACGGAGGGTCTCACAATGCCAAGAACCGTGAATTATTCTAAAACATTTTGTTTTGTAATTGAAATGAAAAACAAACCATCAGTTTTTTTGAAAACAACAATAATTAAATATTGATTTGATACCATAAATCAAATATATTCTTTCTTGTTACTGTTATTTTTAAAAGTCTGCATTGTTGGAAAACATTTCAGTCTAGATGGTGCCGACAGACAGCTCTGCTTCTAGCTCCAAAGCAACTTTGCAGTATATATATATATTTTTTTTTGTTATTTCTTACATTATTATCCCATGAAGATTTTTGTATTACTACATACAGCCAGAAATACCTTTTGGATATCAAAGCAGCATCAAATATCAAATATCAAAGTTATATTTATCCCAGAGGCTGCTCCAAGATGCTGCCGACGGAGAAGAGGTATTTGGAGTGGACTTCTAGTCTGACTCAGGAGGCGTGAACACCATCCACCGCTTCCGAGTATATTACTCGCTATTGTTCAGTCCCTGGAAAATAAAGTAGATGAGCTCAGGGCGAGGATCTCTTTCCAGAGTGACATCAGGGACTGTAACACACTCTGTTTCACAGAATCATGGCTCTCTCCAGATTTACTGTCCCCATCATACAGCCATCTGGATTCACAGTTCATCACACAGACATGAATAAAGACCTCTTTGGGAAGAAGACAGGTATTGGTGTATGTTTCATGATTAACTGCTCATGGTGTGATTGAGATGACAAGTCCTTTTGTTAAACCCGACCTCACAATCAAATGTTGACTGTATTACCTCCCGAGAGATTTCTCTTTGGTTATAATTACAGCAGTATATATATTCCCCCTCAAGCCGATACCACGACGGTGTCACAAAGCCACTCCTGCGTTGTCTTGGCTGTGTGCTTAGGGTCGTTGTCCTGTTGGAAGGTGAACCTTCACCCTAGTCTGAGGTCCTGTCTTTGCTCCGTTCATCTTTCCCTGACTAGTCTCCCAGTCCCTGCCTCTGAAAAACATCCCCACAGCATGATACTATACACATACATACATATAAATACACTTTTTTTTAATGACATTTTCCTTTATTATTTTCTAACCCTACCACCACTCCCCTAATCGGAGTAAACCAATGAACAACAACACTTAGGCTTCTACTTCCTGCTTATGCAAACGATATACATTTTACAGACATTACAGTCTATTTTAATAGTTATATATTTTGTTTTGTTTTTCCTCCTGTCCTTCCTCTAATCTCAACCATCTATTTCTTTCACTAAACGTTCTATACCTATATACGTTTTACCGACACGGTAACGTTTTACATGAGTCATCTAGTTGTTAGTATTCTGAGTCATCTAGTTGTTATTAGTTGTTAGTATTCGGAGTCATCTAGTTGTTATTAGTTGTTAGTATTCGGAGTCATCTAGTTGTTATTAGTTGTTAGTATTCTGAGTCATCTAGTTGTTAGTATTCTGAGTCATCTAGTTGTTAGTATTCTGAGTCATCTAGTTGTTATTAGTTGTTAGTATTCTAAGTCATCTAGTTGTTAGTATTCTGAGTCATCTAGTTGTTAGTATTCTGAGTCATCTAGTTGTTAGTATTCTGAGTCATCTAGTTGTTATTATTCTGAGTCATCTAGTTGTTAGTATTCTGAGTCATCTAGTTGTTAGTATTCTGAGTCATCTAGTTGTTAGTATTCTGAGTCATCTAGTTGTTATTAGTTGTTAGTATTCTGAGTCATCTAGTTGTTAGTATTCTGAGTCATCTAGTTGTTAGTATTCTGAGTCATCTAGTTGTTAGTATTCTGAGTCATCTAGTTGTTAGTATTCTGAGTCATCTAGTTGTTCGTATTCTGAGTCATCTAGTTGTTATTAGTTGTTAGTATTCTGAGTCATCTAGTTGTTAGTATTCTGAGTCATCTAGTTGTTAGTATTCTGAGTCATCTAGTTGTTAGTATTCTGAGTCATCTAGTTGTTAGTATTCTGAGTCATCTAGTTGTTAGTATTCTGAGTCATCTAGTTGTTAGTATTCTGAGTCATCTAGTTGTTAGTATTCTGAGTCATCTAGTTGTTAGTATTCTGAGTCAACTAGTTGTTAGTATTCTGAGTCATCTAGTTGTTAGTATTCTGAGTCATCTAGTTGTTAGTATTCTGAGTCATCTAGTTGTTATTAGTTGTTAGTATTCTGAGTCATCTAGTTGTTAGTATTCTGAGTCATCTAGTTGTTAGTATTCTGAGTCATCTAGTTGTTAGTATTCTGAGTCATCTAGTTGTTATTAGTTGTTAGTATTCTGAGTCATCTAGTTGTTAGTATTCTGAGTCATCTAGTTGTTAGTATTCTGAGTCATCTAGTTGTTAGTATTCTGAGTCATCTAGTTGTTAGTATTCTGAGTCATCTAGTTGTTAGTATTCTGAGTCATCTAGTTGTTAGTATTCTGAGTCATCTAGTTGTTAGTATTCTGAGTCATCTAGTTGTTAGTATTCTGAGTCATCTAGTTGTTAGTATTCTGAGTCATCTAGTTGTTAGTATTCTGAGTCATCTAGTTGTTATTAGTTGTTAGTATTCTGAGTCATCTAGTTGTTAGTATTCTGAGTCATCTAGTTGTTAGTATTCTGAGTCATCTAGTTGTTAGTATTCTGAGTCATCTAGTTGTTAGTATTCTGAGTCATCTAGTTGTTAGTATTCTGAGTCATCTAGTTGTTATTAGTTGCTAGTATTCTGAGTCATCTAGTTGTTAGTATTCTGAGTCATCTAGTTGTTAGTATTCTGAGTCATCTAGTTGTTAGTATTCTGAGTCATCTAGTTGTTATTAGTTGTTAGTATTCTGAGTCATCTAGTTGTTAGTATTCTGAGTCATCTAGTTGTTAGTATTCTGAGTCATCTAGTTGTTAGTATTCTGAGTCATCTAGTTGTTAGTATTCTGAGTCATCTAGTTGTTAGTATTCTGAGTCATCTAGTTGTTAGTATTCTGAGTCATCTAGTTGTTAGTATTCTGAGTCATCTAGTTGTTAGTATTCTGAGTCATCTAGTTGTTAGTATTCTGAGTCATCTAGTTGTTAGTATTCTGAGTCATCTAGTTGTTATTAATCTTCAGCTCCGTTCAACCCATCTTTCCCACAACACCATCCATGTTGGATTTCTACTTCTATTTCCATTGTCACGTTCTGACCTTAGTTCTTGTGTGTTTTCCTTGTTTTAGTGTTGGTCAGGGCGTGAGCCGGGTGGGCATTCTATGTTGTGTGTCTAGTGTGTCTATTTCTATGTTTGGCCTGATATCGTTCTCAAGCAGATGTTAGTCATTGTCTCTGATTGGGAACCATATTTAGGTAGCCTGTTTTGTGTGGGTGGTTGTTTCCTGTCTTTGTGTTTTCTGCTCCAGTTAGGACTGTTTCGGTGTTCACATTTATTGTTTTGTATTCTGTTCATGTTTGAGTTACCTTATTAAAATAACATGAACTATAACCACGCTGCGTTTTGGTCAGCCTCTCCTTCCCAGGAAGAAAGTCGTTACAGTCGTTATGTTTGAACTGTTTCATAAACGTTCTGAACCTTTCTATTCCCAGAATAAACTTGTTTTGTTTGTTGCTAAAAGTATTAGTATATTATTATTAAATCAAATGTATTTATAAAGCCCTTCGTACATCAGCTGATATCTCAAAGTGCTGTACAGAAACCCAGCCTAAAACCCCAAACAGCAAGCAGTGCAGGTGTAGAAGCACGGTGGCTAGGAAAAACTCCCTAGAAAGGCCAATACCTAGGAAGAAACCTAGAGAGGAACCAGGCTATGTGGGGTGGCCAGTCCTCTTCTGGCTGTGCCGGGTAGAGATTATAATACAAGACTATGACTTTTCAGATCACCTGGTAGTGCTACCTGCAAGGTTAGCTCCAGGTAAATGTTGCAATTCTTCCGCCATTCACGGACGTGTGACCAAAAAACAAGCTACATATGGACAGTACCAAAATACATGATCTAATGACTCTGCCTCTTCACCGCAAAATCTGCAGATCTGGGAAGGTTGTATCACCCAAATATCTCTCGGTCTTGTTGGTTCCAAACTTCTTCCATTTAAGAATGATGGAGGCCACTGTGTTCTTAGGGACCTTCAATGCTGCAGGCATGTTTTGGTACCCTTCCCCAGATCTATTGCCTTGATACAATCCTGTCTCGGAGCTCTACGGACAATACCTTCGACCTGATGGCTTGGTTATTGCTCTGACATGCACCTGTCAACTGTGGAACCTTACATAGACAGGTGTGTGCCTTTCCAAATCATATCAATCAATTGAATTTACCACAGGTGGACTCCAATCAAGTTGTAGAAACATCTCAAGGATGATCAATGAAAACAGGAAGCACCTGAGATCAATTTTAAATCTCATAGCGAAGGGTCTGAATACTTAAATAGGGTATTATTGTTTTTAATCTTTAATACATTTGCAAACATTTCTAAAAACTGTTTTCGCTTTGTCCTTATCGGGGTATCGTGTGTAGATGGCTGAGGAAATGTTTTTATTTAATGCATTTTAGAATAAGGCTGTAACGTTACAAAATGTGGAAAGAGTCAAGGGGTCTGAAGGCCCTGTTTCAATCTAGAAGAGTCAATAGGGTGATTGTATATGAAGTAGGGACACGTGTGTGTGTGTGTGTGTGTGTGTGTGTGTGTGTGTGTGTGTGTGTGTGTGTGTGTGTGTGTGTGTGTGTGTGTGTGTGTGTGTGTGTGTGTGTGTGTGTGTGTGTGTGTGCATGTTTGAGGTAGTGTCTCTGTGTGTGTGTATGTATCCCGTGTGTGTGTGTGTGTCTCAGGTCTGGGTAGTGTGTGTGCCAATCCATCCAGACAAAGAGTTACGGAGAGACAGAGAGAGGGATAATGGCAGACTGGTAATCCTGTGAAAGGCTCACTAACTCCTTTGTCTACGAGCAAACATATTCTACAGTCCTCTCCTCTACTACCAAACAAACACATTCTACAGTCCTCTCCTCTACTACCAAACACATTCTACAGTCCTCTCCTCTACTACCAAACATATTCTACAGTCCTCTCCTCTACGAGCAAACACATTCTACAGTCCTCTCTCTGGGTTGGCTCAAGACTAACTGTACTGTCTACTGTTGAATAATATTCAGTAAAAAGATGTAGAAACTACCTCACACGCTCTCTCACAAAGCCCCTCTCATAGACTGGTCCTTTCAGCCAGATCTCTCACAAAGCCCCTCTCATAGACTGGTCCTTTCAGCCAGATCTCTCACAAAGCCCCTCTCATAGACTGGTCCTTTTGAGCCAGATCTCTCACAAACCCCCTCTCATAGACTGGTCCTTTCAGCCAGATCTCTCACAAAGCCCCTCTCATAGACTGTTCCTTTCAGCCAGATCTCTCACAAAGCCCCTCTCATAGACTGGTCCTTTTGAGCCAGATCTCTCACAAACCCCCTCTCATAGACTGTTCCTTTCAGCCAGATCTCTCACAAAGCCCCTCTCATAGACTGGTCCTTTCAGCCAGATCTCTCACAAAGCCCCTCTCATAGACTGGTCCTTTCAGCCAGATCTCTCACAAAGCCCCTCTCATAGACTGTTCCTTTCAGCCAGATCTCTCACAAAGCCCCTCTCATAGACTGTTCCTTTCACTTTTTACATTTGCGTAATTTAGCATACACTCTCATCGTACTTAAAAAAAAAAAAAAAAGTATGTTGTTCCTGCCTGGTGGAAAGGTTGAATTCACAGATGTAACGTCTGATATTGTTTCTTTGTTTTTTTGTCTCTTCTTTCTCCAGGAACAAGTGGAATATGTGTTTCTGATTATCTTCACCATCGAGACCTTCCTGAAGATCTTGGCTTACGGCTTAGTGATGCACCCCAGCTCCTACATTCGCAACGGATGGAACCTGCTGGACTTTGTCATTGTCATCGTCGGGTAAAACAGAATGGTCATTTTACCTGCTCCAACTCCTATTGTTAGAATCGGCCACTACCTCTTAAGGTTGTCTTCTCCCCTTTTTCATTTTTACCATGTTCTATCTCTCCTCCATCTCTCTCCTCAATCTCTCTCCTCCATCTCTCCTCCATCTCTCCTCCATCTCTCTCCTCCATCTCTCCTCCATCTCTCTCCTCAATCTCTCCTCCATCTCTCTCCTCCATCTCTCCTCCATCTCTCTCCTCAATCTCTCCTCCATCTCTCTCCTCCATGTCTCCTCCATCTCTCTCCTCCATCTCTCCTCCATCTCTCTCCTCCATCTCTCTTCCATCTCTCTCCTCCCTCTTTCTCCTCCATCTTTCTCCTCCAACTCTCCTCCATCTCTCTTCCATCTCTCTCCTCAATCTCTCCTCCATCTCTCTCCTCCATCTTTCTCCTCCATCTCTCTCCTCCATCTCTCCTCCATCTCTCTCCTCAATCTCTCCTCCATCTCTCTTCTCGGTCTCAACTGTTCCTTGTTTATTTATTAACTTCATCTCTTCTCACTATTCCCTCTATCATTATGATATAGAATATCATCAGGTTGACTTCCCCACGTATCTCTCCTCCATCTCTGCTCCTCTCCTCCATCTCTGCTCCTCTCCTCCTCTCCTCCATCTCTGCTCCTCTCCTCCTCTCCTCCATCTCTGCTCCTCTCCTCCTCTCCTCCATCTCTGCTCCTCTCCTCCATCTCTGCTCCTCTCCTCCTCTCCTCCATCTCTGCTCCTCTCCTCCATCTCTGCTCCTCTCCTTCATCCCTCCATCTTTGCTCCTCTTCTCCATCTCTCCATCTCTGCTCCTCTTCTCCATCCCTCCATCTCTGTTCCTCTCCTCCTCTCCTCCATCCCACCTCCTCTCCTCCATCTCTGCTCCTCCTCCTCCATCTCTGCTCCTCTCCTTCATCCCTCCATCTCTGCTCCTCTCCTTCATCCCTCCATCTCTGCTCCTCTTCTCCATCCCTCCATCTCTGCTCCTCTCCTTCATCCCTCCATCTTTGCTCCTCTTCTCCATCTCTCCATCTCTGCTCCTCTTCTCCATCCCTCCATCTCTGTTCCTCTCCTCCTCTCCTCCATCTCTCCTCCTCTCCTCCATCTCTGCTCCTCTCCTCCATCTCTGCTCCTCTCCTTCATCCCTCCATCTCTGCTCCTCTCCTCTATCCCTCCATTTCTCCTCCTCTCCTCCAGCCCTCCATCTCTCCTCCTCTCCTCCAGCCTCCATCTCTCCTCCTCTCCTCCAACCCCCCCTCCTCTCCTCCAACCCTCCATCTCTCCTCCTCTCCTCCAACCCCCTCCTCCTCCTCCAGCCCTCCATCTCTGCTCCTCTCCTCCATCCCTCCATTTCTCCTCCAGCCCTCCATCTCTCCTCCTCTCCTCCTCCTCCTCATCTCCTCCATCTCTTCCCTTTGCTCTCTCTCCTGCTTATGGTTAATCTGGATCTAGAATGATCGGGCAGTCTCTGGTACACAAACCCATCCCCCTCCCTTTCTCTCTCTCTCCTCTCCCTCCTCTCCATCTCAGTTTCCCTTTCCCCTCCCTTTCTTCTTTCTCTCCCATCTCACTGCCTCTCTTTCTCCCTCCCCTGTCCCTGTTTGTCTCTAATATCTGACCCAGACTCCCTGGCTTTTCCTCTCCTCCCTCTCTCTCGCTCTCTCTCTCTCTTTCTCTCTCTCTCTCTCTCTCACTCTCTCTCTCTCTCTCTCTCTCTCGCTCTCTCACTATCTCTTCTCCTCCCTCTTTCTCTTTCTCTCTCTCTCTCTCTCTCTCTCTCTCTCTCTCTCTCTCCTCTCTCTCTCTCTCTCTCTCTTTTTCTCTCTCTTGCTCTCTCACTATCTCTTCTCCTCTCTCTCTCTTTGTCTATCAGTGGGCTTAAAGCTCCTTAGTGGATACATGTTGATGGGAATCAGTCTGCAATTGCAAAAACACTATAGGGCACAACAACAAAGCAATAACAAATAAAAATACCATTGTACAATACGGCCCTATGAAGCAGGCTATCCTGATCTCAGTCTGGGGTAGACAACTCCTCCTGATCTCAGTCTGGGGTAGACAACTCCTCCTGATCTCAGTCTGGGGTAGACAACTCCTCCTGATCTCAGTCTGGGGTAGACAACTCCTCCTGATCTCAGTCTGGGGTAGACAACTCCTCCTGATCTCAGTCTGGGGTAGACAACTCCTCCTGATCTCAGTCTGGGGTAGACAACTCCTCCTGATCTCAGTCTGGGGTAGACAACTCCTCCTGATCTCAGTCTGGGGTAGACAACTCCTCCTGATCTCAGTCTGGGGTAGACAACTCCTCCTGATCTCAGTCTGGGGTAGACAACTCCTCCTGATCTCAGTCTGGGGTAGACACTCCCTGATCCTGGTAACTCCTCCTGATCTCAGTCTGGGGTAGACGACTCCTCCTGATCTCAGTCTGGGGTAGACGACTCCTCCTGATCTCAGTCTGGGGTAGACGACTCCTCCTGATCTCAGTCTGGGTAGACGACTCCTCCTGATCTCAGTCTGGGGTAGACGACTCCTCCTGATCTCAGTCTGGGTAGACGACTCCTCCTGATCTCAGTCTGGGGTAGACGACTCCTCCTGATCTCAGTCTGGGGTAGACAACTCCTCCTGATCTCAGTCTGGGGTAGACAACTCCTCCTGATCTCAGTCTGGGGTAGACAACTCCTCCTGATCTCAGTCTGGGGTAGACAACTCCTCCTGATCTCAGTCTGGGGTAGACAACTCCTCCTGATCTCAGTCTGGGGTAGACAACTCCTCCTGATCTCAGTCTGGGGTAGACAGCTCCTCCTGATCTCAGTCTGGGGTAGACAGCTCCTCCTGATCTCAGTCTGGGGTAGACAGCTCCTCCTGATCTCAGTCTGGGGTAGACAGCTTCCTCCTGATCTCAGTCTGGGGTAGACAACTCCTCCTGATCTCAGTCTGGGGTAGACAACTCCTCCTGATCTCAGTCTGGGGTAGACAACTCCTCCTGATCTCAGTCTGGGGTAGACAACTCCTCCTGATCTCAGTCTGGGGTAGACAACTCCTCCTGATCTCAGTCTGGGGTAGACAACTCCTCCTGATCTCAGTCTGGGGTAGACAACTCCTCCTGATCTCAGTCTGGGGTAGACAACTCCTCCTGATCTCAGTCTGGGGTAGACAACTCCTCCTGATCTCAGTCTGGGGTAGACAACTCCTCCTGATCTCAGTCTGGGGTAGACAATTCCTCCTGATCTCAGTCTGGGGTAGACAACTCCTCCGATCTCAGTCTGGGGTAGACAACTCCTCCTGATCTCAGTCTGGGTAGACAACTCCTCCTGATCTCAGTCTGGGGTAGACAACTCCTCCTGATCTCAGTCTGGGGTAGACAACTCCTCCTGATCTCAGTCTGGGTAGACAAACTCCTCCTGATCTCAGTCGGGGGTAGACAACTCCTCCTGATCTCAGTCTGGGGTAGACAGCTCCTCCTGATCTCAGTCTGGGGTAGACAACTCCTCCTGATCTCAGTCTGGGGTAGACAACTCCTCCTGATCTCAGTCTGGGGTAGACAACTCCTCCTGATCTCAGTCTGGGGTAGACAATTCCTCCTGATCTCAGTCTGGGGTAGACAACTCCTCCTGATCTCAGTCTGGGGTAGACAACTCCTCCTGATCTCAGTCTGGGGTAGACAACTCCTCCTGATCTCAGTCTTGGGTAGACAACTCCTCCTGATCTCAGTCTGGGGTAGACAACTCCTCCTGATCTCAGTCTGGGGTAGACAAGCTCCTCCTGATCTCAGTCTGGGGTAGACACTCCTCCTGATCTCAGTCTGGGGTAGACAACTCCTCCTGATCTCAGTCTGGGGTAGACAACTCCTCCTTATCTCAGTCTGGGGTAGACAACTCCTCCTTATCTCAGTCTGGGGTAGACAACTCCTCCTGATCTCAGTCTGGGGTAGACAACTCCTCCTGATCTCAGTCTGGGGTAGACAACTCCTCCTGATCTCAGTCTGGGGTAGACAACTCCTCCTGATCTCAGTCTGGGGTAGACAACTCCTCCTGATCTCAGTCTGGGTAGACAACTCCTCCTGATCTCAGTCTGGGGTAGACAACTCCTCTACTCTCTGGGTAGACAACTCCTCCTGATCTCAGTCTGGGGGTAGACAACTCCTCCTGATCTCAGTCTGGGGTAGACGACTCCTCCTGATCTCAGTCTGGGGTAGACGACTCCTCCTGATCTCAGTCTGGGGTAGACGACTCCTCCTGATCTCAGTCTGGGGTAGACGACTCCTCCTGATCTCAGTCTGGGGTAGACGACTCCTCCTGATCTCAGTCTGGGTAGAAGACTCCTCCTGATCTCAGTCTGGGGTAGACGACTCCTCCTGATCTCAGTCTGGGGTAGACGACTCCTCCTGATCTCAGTCTGGGGTAGACGACTCTCCTGATCTCAGTCTGGGGTATAGACACTCCTCCTGATCTCAGTCTGGGGTAGACAACTCCTCCTGATCTCATCTGGGGTAGACAACTCCTCCTGAGCTCAGTCTGGGGTAGACAACTCCTCCGATCTCAGTCTGGGGTAAGACAAGCTCCTCCTGATCTCAGTCTGGGGTAGACAGCTCCTCCTGATCTCAGTCTGGGGTAGACAGCTCCTCCTGATCTCAGTCTGGGGTAGACAGCTCCTCCTGATCTCAGTCGGGGTAGACAGCTCCTCCTTATCTCTCTGGGGTAGACAATCCTCCTGATCTCAGTCTGGGGTAGACAACTCCTCCTGATCTCAGTCTGGGGTAGACAACTCCTCCTGATCTCAGTCCTGGGGTAGACAACTCCTCCTGATCTCAGTCTGGGGGTAGACAACTCCTCCTGATCTCAGTCTGGGGTAGACAACTCCTCCTGATCTCAGTCTGGGGTAGACAACTCCTCCTGATCTCAGTCTGGGGTAGACAACTCCCTGATCTTCAGTCCTGGGGTAGACAACATCACTCCTGATCTCAGTCTGGGGTAGACAACTCCTCCTGATCTCAGTCTGGGTAGACAACTCCTCCTGATCTCAGTCTGGGGTAGACAACTCCTCCTGATCTCAGTCTGGGGTAGACAACTCCTCCTGATCTCAGTCTGGGGTAGACAACTCCTCCTGATCTCAGTCTGGGGTAGACAACTCCTCCTGATCTCAGTCTGGGGTAGACAACTCCTCCTGATCTCAGTCTGGGGTAGACAACTCCTCCTGATCTCAGTCTGGGGTAGACAACTCCTCCTGATCTCAGTCTGGGGTAGACAACTCCTCCTGATCTCAGTCTGGGGTAGACAACTCCTCCTGATCTCAGTCTGGGGTAGACAACTCCTCCTGATCTCAGTCTGGGGTAGACAACTCCTCCTGATCTCAGTCTGGGGTAGACAACTCCTCCTGATCTCAGTCTGGGGTAGACAACTCCTCCTGATCTCAGTCTGGGGTAGACAACTCCTCCTGATCTCAGTCTGGGGTAGACAACTCCTCCTGATCTCAGTCTGGGGTAGACAACTCCTCCTGATCTCAGTCTGGGGTAGACAACTCCTCCTGATCTCAGTCTGGGGTAGACAACTCCTCCTGATCTCAGTCTGGGGTAGACAGCTCCTCCTGATCTCAGTCTGGGGTAGACAACTCCTCCTGATCTCAGTCTGGGGTAGACAGCTCCTCCTGATCTCAGTCTGGGGTAGACAACTCCTCCTGATCTCAGTCTGGGGTAGACAACTCCTCCTGATCTCAGTCTGGGGTAGACAACTCCTCCTGATCTCAGTCTGGGGTAGACAACTCCTCCTGATCTCAGTCTGGGGTAGACAACTCCTCCTGATCTCAGTCTGGGTAGACAACTCCTCCTGATCTCAGTCTGGGGTAGACATCCTCCTGATCTCAGTCTGGGGTAGACAACTCCTCCTGATCTCAGTCTGGGGTAGACAACTCCTCCTGATTCGAGTCTGGGGTAGACAACCTCCTCCTGATCTCAGTCTGGGGTAGACAACTCCTCCTGATCTCAGTCTGGGGTAGACAACTCCTCCTGATCTCAGTCTGGGGTAGACAACTCCTCCTGATCTCAGTCTGGGGTAGACAACTGCCTCCTGATCTCAGTCTGGGGTAGACAACTCCTCCTGATCTCAGTCTGGGGTAGACAACTCCTCCTGATCTCAGTCTGGGGTAGACAACTCCTCCTGATCTCAGTCTGGGGTAGACAACTCCTCCTGATCTCAGTCTGGGGTAGACAACTCCTCCTGATCTCAGTCTGGGGTAGACAAACTCCTCCTGATCTCAGTCTGGGGTAGACAACTCCTCCTGATCTCAGTCTGGGGTAGACAACTCCTCCTGATCTCAGTCTGGGGTAAGACAACTCCTCCTGATCTCAGTCTGGGGTAGACAACTCCTCCTGATCTCAGTCTGGGGTAGACAACTCCTCCTGATCTCAGTCTGGGGTAGACAACTCCTCCTGATCTCAGTCTGGGGTAGACAACTCCTCCTGATCTCAGTCTGGGGTAGACAACTCCTCCTGATCTCAGTCTGGGGTAGACAACTCCTCCTGATCTCAGTCTGGGGTAGACAACTCCTCCTGATCTCAGTCTGGGGTAGACAACTCCTCCTGATCTCAGTCTGGGGTAGACAACTCCTCCTGATCTCAGTCTGGGGTAGACAACTCCTCCTGATCTCAGTCTGGGGTAGACAACTCCTCCTGATCTCAGTCTGGGGTAGACAACTCCTCCTGATCTCAGTCTGGGGTAGACAACTCCTCCTGATCTCAGTCTGGGGTAGACAACTCCTCCTGATCTCAGTCTGGGGTAGACAACTCCTCCTGATCTCAGTCTGGGGTAGACAACTCCTCCTGATCTCAGTCTGGGGTAGACAACTCCTCCTGATCTCAGTCTGGGGTAGACAACTCCTCCTGATCTCAGTCTGGGGTAGACAACTCCTCCTGATCTCAGTCTGGGGTAGACAACTCCTCCTGATCTCAGTCTGGGGTAGACAACTCCTCCTGATCTCAGTCTGGGGTAGACAACTCCTCCTGATCTCAGTCTGGGGTAGACAACTCCTCCTGATCTCAGTCTGGGGTAGACAACTCCTCCTGATCTCAGTCTGGGGTAGACGACTCCTCCTGATCTCAGTCTGGGGTAGACGACTCCTCCTGATCTCAGTCTGGGGTAGACAACTCCTCCTGATCTCAGTCTGGGGTAGACAACTCCTCCTGATCTCAGTCTGGGGTAGACAACTCCTCCTGATCTCAGTCTGGGGTAGACAACTCCTCCTGATCTCAGTCTGGGGTAGACAACTCCTCCTGATCTCAGTCTGGGGTAGACAACTCCTCCTGATCTCAGTCTGGGGTAGACAACTCCTCCTGATCTCAGTCTGGGGTAGACAACTCCTCCTGATCTCAGTCTGGGGTAGACAACTCCTCCTGATCTCAGTCTGGGGTAGACAACTCCTCCTGATCTCAGTCTGGGGTAGACAACTCCTCCTGATCTCAGTCTGGGGTAGACAACTCCTCCTGATCTCAGTCTGGGGTAGACAACTCCTCCTGATCTCAGTCTGGGGTAGACAACTCCTCCTGATCTCAGTCTGGGGTAGACAACTCCTCCTGATCTCAGTCTGGGGTAGACAACTCCTCCTGATCTCAGTCTGGGGTAGACAACTCCTCCTGATCTCAGTCTGGGGTAGACAACTCCTCCTGATCTCAGTCTGGGGTAGACAACTCCTCCTGATCTCAGTCTGGGGTAGACAACTCCTCCTGATCTCAGTCTGGGGTAGACAACTCCTCCTGATCTCAGTCTGGGGTAGACAACTCCTCCTGATCTCAGTCTGGGGTAGACAACTCCTCCTGATCTCAGTCTGGGGTAGACAACTCCTCCTGATCTCAGTCTGGGGTAGACAACTCCTCCTGATCTCAGTCTGGGGTAGACAACTCCTCCTGATCTCAGTCTGGGGTAGACAACTCCTCCTGATCTCAGTCTGGGGTAGACAACTCCTCCTGATCTCAGTCTGGGGTAGACAACTCCTCCTGATCTCAGTCTGGGGTAGACAACTCCTCCTGATCTCAGTCTGGGGTAGACAACTCCTCCTGATCTCAGTCTGGGGTAGACAACTCCTCCTGATCTCAGTCTGGGGTAGACAACTCCTCCTGATCTCAGTCTGGGGTAGACAACTCCTCCTGATCTCAGTCTGGGGTAGACAACTCCTCCTGATCTCAGTCTGGGGTAGACAACTCCTCCTGATCTCAGTCTGGGGTAGACAACTCCTCCTGATCTCAGTCTGGGGTAGACAACTCCTCCTGATCTCAGTCTGGGGTAGACAACTCCTCCTGATCTCAGTCTGGGGTAGACAACTCCTCCTGATCTCAGTCTGGGGTAGACAACTCCTCCTGATCTCAGTCTGGGGTAGACAACTCCTCCTGATCTCAGTCTGGGGTAGACAACTCCTCCTGATCTCAGTCTGGGGTAGACAACTCCTCCTGATCTCAGTCTGGGGTAGACAACTCCTCCTGATCTCAGTCTGGGGTAGACAACTCCTCCTGATCTCAGTCTGGGGTAGACAACTCCTCCTGATCTCAGTCTGGGGTAGACAACTCCTCCTGATCTCAGTCTGGGGTAGACAACTCCTCCTGATCTCAGTCTGGGGTAGACAACTCCTCCTGATCTCAGTCTGGGGTAGACAACTCCTCCTGATCTCAGTCTGGGGTAGACAACTCCTCCTGATCTCAGTCTGGGGTAGACAACTCCTCCTGATCTCAGTCTGGGGTAGACAACTCCTCCTGATCTCAGTCTGGGGTAGACAACTCCTCCTGATCTCAGTCTGGGGTAGACAACTCCTCCTGATCTCAGTCTGGGGTAGACAACTCCTCCTGATCTCAGTCTGGGGTAGACAACTCCTCCTGATCTCAGTCTGGGGTAGACAACTCCTCTGATCTCAGTCTGGGGTAGACAACTCCTCCTGATCTCAGTCTGGGGTAGACAACTCTCCTGATCTCGTCTTGGGTAAGACAATCTCCTAGATCTCAGTAGGGGGTAGACAACTCCTCCTATCTCAGTCTGGGGTAGACAACTCCTCCTGATCTCCAGTCTGGGTTAGACAACTCCTCCTGATCTCAGTCTGGGTAGACAACTCCTCCTGATCTCAGTCCTGGGGTAGACACTCCTCCTGATCTCAGTCTGGGGTAGACAAGCCTCCTCCTGATCTCAGCTCTGGGGTAGACAACTCCTCCTGATCTCATCTGGGGTAGACAACTCCTCCTGATCTCAGTCTGGGGTAGACAGCTCCTCCTGATCTCAGTCTGGGGTGGACAACTCCTCCTGATCTCAGTCTGGGGTAGACACTCCTCCTGACTCAGTCTGGGGTAAGACAAACTCCTCCTGATCTCAGTCTGGGGTAGACAACTCCTCCTGATCTCAGTCTGGGGTAGACAACTCCTCCTGATCTCAGTCTGGGGTAGACAACTCCTCCTGATCTCAGTCTGGGGTAGACAACTCCTCCTGATCTCAGTCTGGGGTAGACAACTCCTCCTGATCTCAGTCTGGGGTAGACAACTCCTCCTGATCTCAGTCTGGGGTAGACAACTCCTCCTGATCTCAGTCTGGGGTAGACAACTCCTCCTGATCTCAGTCTGGGGTAGACAACTCCTCCTGATCTCAGTCTGGGGTAGACAACTCCTCCTGATCTCAGTCTGGGGTAGACGACTCCTCCTGATCTCAGTCTGGGGTAGACGACTCCTCCTGATCTCAGTCTGGGGTAGACGACTCCTCCTGATCTCAGTCTGGGGTAGACGACTCCTCCTGATCTCAGTCTGGGGTAGACGACTCCTCCTGATCTCAGTCTGGGGTAGACGACTCCTCCTGATCTCAGTCTGGGGTAGACGACTCCTCCTGATCTCAGTCTGGGGTAGTACAAACTCCTCCTGATCTCAGTCTGGGGTAGACAACTCCTCCTGATCTCAGTCTGGGGTAGACAACTCCTCTGATCTCAGTCTGGGGTAGACAACTCCTCCTGATCTCAGTCTGGGTAGAAAACTCCTCCTGATCTCATTCTGGGGTAGACAACTCCTCCTGATCTCAGTCTGGGGTAGACAGCTCCTCCTGATCTCAGTCTGGGGTAGACAGCCTCCACTCTCTGATCTCAGTCGGGGGTAGACAGCTCCTCCTGATCTCAGTCTGGGGTAGACAGCTCCCTCTGATCTCAGTCTGGGGTAGACAACTCATCCGATCTCAGTCTGGGGTAGACAACTCCTCCTGATCTCAGTTCTGGGGTAGACAACTCCTCCTGATCTCAGTCTGGGGTAGGACACTCCTCCTGATCTCAGGTCTGGGGTAGACAACTCCTCCTGATCTCAGTCTGGGGTAGACAACTCCTCCTGATCTCAGTCTGGGGTAGACAAACTCCTCCTGATCTACCGTCTGGGGTAGCAACTCCCTCCTGATCTCAGTCTGGGGTAGAACAACATCCTCCTGATCTCAGTCTGGGGTAGCAACTCCTCCTTGATCTCAGTCTGGGGTTAGACAAATCCTACTCCCTGATCTCAGTCCTGGGGTAGACAATTCCTCCTGATCTCCAGTCGGGGGTAGACAATTCCTCCTGATCTCAGTCTGGGTAAGACAACTCCCTCCTGATCTCAGTCTGGGGTAGGACAACTCCTCCTGATCTCAGTCTGGGGTAGACAACTCCTCCTGATCTCAGTCTGGGGTAGACCAACTCCTCCTGATCTCAGTCTGGGGTAGACAACTCCTCCTGATCTCGGTCTGGGGTAGACAACTCCTCCTGATCTCAGTCTGGGGTAGACAAACCCTGATCTCAGGGGAACTCCTCCTGATCTCAGTCTGGGGTAGACAGCTCCTCCTGATCTCAGTCTGGGGTAGACAACTCCTCCTGATCTCAGTTCTGGGGTAGACAACTCCTCCTGATCTCAGTCTGGGGTAAGACAACCCTCCTGATCTCAGTCTGGGGTAGACAATTCCTCCTGATCTCAGTCTGGGGTAGACAACTCCTCCTGATCTCAGTCTGGGGTAGGACAACTCCTCCTGATCTCAGTCTGGGGTAGACAACTCCTCCTGATCTCAGTCTTGGGTAGACAACTCCTCCTGATCTCAGTCTGGGGGTAGACAACTCCTCCTGATCTCAGTCTGGTAACAGTCCTCCTGATTCAGTCTGGGTAGGACAACTCTCCTGATCTCAGTCTGGGGTAGACAACTCCTCCTGATCTCAGTCTGGGGTAGACAAACTCCTCCTTATCTCAGTCTGGGTAGACAACTCCTCCTTATCTCAGTCTGGGGTAGACAACTCCTCCTGATCTCAGTCTGGGTAGACAACTCCTCCTGATCTCAGTCTGGGTAGACAACTCCTCCTGATTCAGTCTGGGTAGACAACTCCTCCTGATCTCAGTCTGGGGTAGACAACTCCTCCTGATCTCAGTCTGGGGTAGACAACTCCTCCTGATCTCAGTCTGGGGTAGACAACTCCTCCTGATCTCAGTCTGGGGTAGACAACTCCTCCTGATCTCAGTCTGGGGTAGACAACTCCTCCTGATCTCAGTCTGGGGTAGACAACTCCTCCTGATCTCAGTCTGGGGTAGACAACTCCTCCTGATCTCAGTCTGGGGTAGACAACTCCTCCTGATCTCAGTCTGGGGGTAGACAACTCCTCCTGATCTCAGTCTTGATGTGTGTCATGTCAAGGTGTTGGCTAAAGCACAAGCTGACTTGACCACCAGGCTATACTTGACTACCAGACTATACTTAACTACCAGGCTATACTTGACTACCAGACTATACTTAACCACCAGACTATACTTGACTACCAGACTATACTTGACTACCAGGCTATACTTGACTACCAGGCTATACTTGACTACCAGGCTATACTTGACTACCAGACTATACTTGACTACCAGGCTATACTTGACTACCAGACTATACTTAACTACCAGGCTATACTTGACTACCAGGCTATACTTGACTACCAGACTATACTTGACTACCAGACTATACTTGACTACCAGACTATACTTGACTACCAGGCTATACTTGACTACCAGGCTATACTTGACTACCAGGCTATACTTGACTACCAGGCTATACTTGACCACCACTTTACTGCGCTGTAATTTTTCCTAGGTAATGGTGTTGAGTATGTGTTATTCAGTAGGCCATCTAACTCAGGTGATGATGGTGGTGATGAAGAGTATCTGTTACTCAGTAGGCCATCTAACTCAGGTGATGATGGTGGTGATGATGATGATGATGATGATGGCGATGATGATGTGTTATACTGTAGGCCATCTAACTCAGCTGATGATGTGTGTTCCAGGCTGTTCAGTGTCGTCCTGGAGACGATGACCCATAAGGCCACTGGGGAGGCTGCGTCGACCCACCATGTGCCAGGGAAGCCTGGAGGTCTGGACGTCAAAGCTCTCCGAGCCTTCAGAGTACTGAGGCCCCTACGGCTGGTCTCAGGAGTACCTAGTGAGTAGAGGGGGGAGTGGGTTGTGTGTTTGCGAGTGTGAGTGAGTGAGTGCGTCTGAGGGAGGTCGTGCACGTACATGTCTGTACCTATGCATGTGTTGTAGGTGTAAACTATTCCAACGAACAAATCCTTTCAGGAGAAGAAGATGTTTTACAGTGTTTGTGATTCCATTACATAGCAGAAGCAGAAGAGAACTGGTTTTGTGTAAAGGCAGGGTTGTGTAGTTGTAATCTTTCACGGACAGATTTGCGTAAACTGGTATTGTAGAATCTGTCGGGAATGGAATGGGACACGTGGTCTAAGGAGCAACATTACTTCTGGTGTTTGGGGGTTTTGGATAAATCACAATTTTGCAGGTGCTGCCCTTTCGTACGGATGAAGGGAACATTCGCCACCTAACTTTTAAATCAAATCAAATCAAATCAAATTTATTTGTCACATACACATGGTTAGCAGATGTTAATGCGAGTGTAGCGAAATGCTTGTGCTTCTAGTTCCAACAATGCAGTAATAACGAACAAGTGATCTAACTAACAATTCCCCAAAAAACTACTGTCTTATACACAGTGTAAGGGGATAAAGAATATGTACATAAGGATATATGAATGCGTGATGGTACAGAGCAGCATAGGCAAGATACAGTAGATGATATCGAGTACAGTATATACATATGAGATGAGTATGTAAACCAAGTGGCATAGTTAAAGTGGCTAGTGATACATGTATTACATAAGGATGCAGTCGATGATATAGAGTACAGTATCTACGTATGCATATGAGATGAATAATGTAGGGTAAGTAACATTATATAAGGTAGCATTGTTTAAAGTGGCTAGTGATATATTTACATAATTTCCCATCAATTCCCATGATTAAAGTGGCTGGAGTAGAGTCAGTGGCATTGACAGTGTGTTGGCAGTAGCCACTCAATGTTAGTGGTGGCTGTTTAACAGTCTGATGGCCTTGAGATAGAAGCTGTTTTTCAGTCTCTCGGTCCCAGCTTTGATGCACCTGTACTGACCTCGCCTTCTGGATGACAGCGGGGTGAACAGGCAGTGGCTCGGGTGGTTGATGTCCTTGATGATCTTTATGGCCTTCCTGTAGCATCGGGTGGTGTAGGTGTCCTGGAGGGCAGGTAGTTTGCCCCCGGTGATGCGTTGTGCAGACCTCACTACCCTCTGGAGAGCCTTACGGTTGAGGTTGCCATACCAGGCGGTGATACAGCCCGCCAGGATGCTCTCGATTGTGCATCTGTAGAAGTTTGTGAGTGCTTTTGGTGACAAGCCGAATTTCTTCAGCCTCCTGAGGTTGAAGAGGCGCTGCTGCGCCTTCCTCACGATGCTGTCTGTGTGAGTGGACCAATTCAGTTTGTCTGTGATGTGTATGCCGAGGAACTTGCTACCCTCTCCACTACTGTTCCATCGATGTGGATGGGGGGGTGTTCCCTCTGCTGTTTCCTGAAGTCCACAATCATCTCCTTAGTTTTGTTGACGTTGAGTGTGAGGTTATTTTCCTGACACCACACTCCGAGGGCCCTCACCTCCTCCCTGTAGGCCGTCTCGTCGTTGTTGGTAATCAAGCCTACCACTGTTGTGTCGTCCGCAAACTTGATGATTGAGTTGGAGGCGTGCGTGGCCACGCAGTCGTGGGTGAACAGGGAGTACAGGAGAGGGCTCAGAACGCACCCTTGTGGGGCCCCAGTGTTGAGGATCAGCGGGGAGGAGATGTTGTTGCCTACCCTCACCACCTGGGGACGGCCCGTCAGGAAGTCCAGTACCCAGTTGCACAGGGCGGGGTCGAGACCCAGGGTCTCGAGCTTGATGACGAGCTTGGAGGGTACTATGGTGTTGAATGCCGAGCTGTAGTCGATGAACAGCATTCTCACATAGGTATTCCTCTTGTCCAGATGGGTTAGGGCAGTGTGCAGTGTGGTTGAGATTGCATCGTCTGTGGACCTATTTGGGCGGTAAGCAAATTGGAGTGGGTCAAGGGTGTCAGGTAGGGTGGAGGTGATATGGTCCTTGACTAGTCTCTCAAAGCACTTCATGATGACGGATGTGAGTGCTACGGGGCGGTAGTCGTTTAGCTCAGTTACCTTAGCTTTCTTGGGAACAGGAACAATGGTGGCCCTCTTGAAGCATGTGGGAACAGCAGACTGGTATAGGGATTGGTTGAATATGTCCGTAAACACACCGGCCAGCTGGTCTGCGCATGCTCTGAGGGCGCGGCTGGGGATGCCGTCTGGGCCTGCAGCCTTGCGAGGGTTAACACGTTTAAATGTCTTACTCACTTCGGCTGCAGTGAAGGAGAGACCGCATGTTTTCGTTGCAGGCCGTGTCAGTGGCACTGTATTGTCCTCAAAGCGGGCAAAAAAGTTGTTTAGTCTGCCTGGGAGCAAGACATCCTGGTCCGTGACTGGGCTGGGTTTCTTCCTGTAGTCCGTGATTGACTGTAGACCCTGCCACATGCCTCTTGTGTCTGAGCCGTTGAATTGAGATTCTACTTTGTCTCTGTACTGGCGCTTAGCTTGTTTGATAGCCTTGCGGAGGGAATAGCTGCGCTGTTTGTATTCAGTCATGTTACCGGACACCTTGCCCTGATTAAAAGCAGTGGTTCGCGCCTTCAGTTCCACACGAATGCTGCCATCAATCCACGGTTTCTGGTTGGGGAATGTTTTAATCGTTGCTATGGGAACGACATCTTCAACGCACGTTCTAATGAACTCGCACACCGAATCAGCGTATTCGTCAATGTTGTTGGCTGACGCAATACGAAACATCTCCCAGTCCACGTGATGGAAGCAGTCTTGGAGTGTGGAGTCAGCTTGGTCGGACCAGCGTTGGACAGACCTCAGCGTGGGAGCTTCTTGTTTTAGTTTCTGTCTGTAGGCAGGGATCAACAAAATGGAGTCGTGGTCAGCTTTTCCGAAAGGGGGGCGGGGCAGGGCCTTATATGCGTCGCGGAAGTTAGAGTAACAATGATCCAGGGTCTTTCCACCCCTGGTTGCGCAATCGATATGCTGATAAAATTTAGGGAGCGATTGTGGAGCTCCTCGTTCTAGCATTTTCTTGATCTCTTAACAGGTATGAATCTTGAACTTCACCAAAGACTTTAAGTTCTCTGTTCAGCGAGATTAGTGTTTGTGTACACCAACCAAGAAGCTAATCTTTTGGAATAGTGTCTGTGATTCATCACATTGTGGCAACAATGGCAGCACAGGCCTGTACACTTCTGTGTAGTTGTATGTAACTGAAGAGAAGACTGTATAGTTCTGTGTGGTTGTATGGAGCTGAAGAGAAGACTGTATAGTTCTGTGTAGTTGAAGAGAAGACTGTATAGTTCTGTGTAGTTGTATGGAGCTGAAGGGAGACTGTATAGTTCTGTGTAGTTGAAGAGAAGACTGTATAGTTCTGTGTAGTTGTATGGAACTGAAGAGAAGACTGTATAGTTTTGTGTAGTTGAAGAGAAGACTGTATAGTTCTGTGTAGTTGTATGGAGCTGAAGGGAGACTGTATAGTTCTGTGTAGTTGTATGGAGCTGAAGAGAAGACTGTATAGTTCTGTGTGGTTGTATGGAGCTGAAGAGAAGACTGTATAGTTCTGTGTGGTTGTATGGAGCTGAAGAGAAGACTGTATAGTTCTGTGTAGTTGAAGAGAAGACTGTATAGTTCTGTGTAGTTGTATGGAGCTGAAGGGAGACTGTATAGTTCTGTGTAGTTGTATGGAGCTGAAGAGAAGACTGTATAGTTCTGTGTAGTTGAAGAGAAGACTGTATAGTTCTGTGTAGTTGAAGAGAAGACTGTATAGTTCTGTGTAGTTGTATGGAGCTGAAGGGAGACTGTATAGTTCTGTGTAGCGTGGTTGGATCTGTTCTCCATGGTTGACTGCTAACTAAAGCCTCCAGAGACTTGGCTGTTGTTCGTTCCCACACAAGAACTTGACTCATGTTGCGCTCCTAAGGCCATGCCATGCTATATAAACAGTTAGAGGGACCAGGCTCTACGACACACATGGACACGCACGCATGCACGCAAACATGCAGACGCGCACATGCTATGACACACGCACACATACACAGGAGGTGATGACAGACACATGTAGAGAGGACCAGGAGGTGATGACAGACACGTAAAGAGGACCAGGAAGTGATGACAGACACATGTAGAGAGGACCAGGAGGTGATGACAGACACGTAAAGAGGACCAGGAAGTGATGACAGACACATGTAGAGAGGACCAGGAGGTGATGACAGACACATGTAGAGAGGACCAGGAGGTGATGACAGACACGTAAAGAGGACCAGGAAGTGATGACAGACACATGTAGAGAGGACCAGGAGGTGATGACAGACACATGTAGAGAGGACCAGGAGGTGACGACAGACACATGTAGAGAGGACCAGGAGGTGATGACAGACACATGTGGAGAGGACCAGGAGGTGATGACAGACACATGTAGAGAGGACCAGGAAGTGATGACAGACACATGTAGAGAGGACCAGGAGGTGATGACAGACACATGTAGAGAGGACCAGGAGGTGATGACAGACACATGTAGAGAGGACCAGGAGGTGATGACAGACACATGTGGAGAGGACCAGGAGGTGATGACAGACACATGTGGAGAGGACCAGGAGGTGATGACAGACACATGTAGAGAGGACCAGGAGGTGATGACAGACACATGTGGAGAGGACCAGGAGGTGATGACAGACACATGTAGAGAGGACCAGGAGGTGATGTCAGACACATGTGGAGAGGACCAGGAGGTGATGACAGACACATGTAGAGAGGACCAGGAGGTGATGACAGACACATGTGGAGAGGACCAGGAGGTGATGACAGACACATGTAGAGAGGACCAGGAAGTGGTGACAGACACATGTAGAGAGGACCAGGAGGTGATGACAGACACATGTAGAGAGGACCAGGAGGTGATGACAGACACATGTAGAGAGGACCAGGAGGTGATGACAGACACATGTGGAGAGGACCAGGAGGTGATGACAGACACATGTAGAGAGGACCAGGAGGTGACGACAGACACATGTAGAGATGACCCGGAAGTGATGACAGACACATGTAGAGAGGACCAGGAGGTGATGACAGACACATGTAGAGAGGACCAGGAGGTGATGACAGACACACCTAGAGAGGACCAGGAAGTGATGACAGACACATGTGGAGAGGACCAGGAGGTGATGACAGACACATGTAGAGAGGACCAGGAGGTGACGACAGACACACGTAGAGATGACCCGGAAGTGATGACAGACACATGTAGAGAGGACCAGGAGGTGATGACAGACACACCTAGAGAGGACCAGGAGGTGATGACAGACACATGTAGAGAGGACCAGGAGGTGATGACAGACACACCTAGAGAGGACCAGGAGGTGACGACAGACACACGTAGAGATGACCCGGAAGTGATGACAGACACATGTAGAGAGGACCAGGAGGTGATGACAGACACACCTAGAGAGGACCAGGAGGTGATGACAGACACATGTAGAGAGGACCAGGAGGTGATGACAGACACATGTAGAGAGGACCAGGAGGTGATGACAGGTGCTTCTACACCTGCATTGCTTGCTGTTTGGGGTTTTAGGCTGGGTTTCTGTACAGCACTTTGAGATATCAGCTGATGTACGAAGGGCTATATAAATACATTTGATTTGATTTGATTTGATTTGGTGACAGACACACCTAGAGAGGACCAGGAGGTGATGACAGACACATGTAGAGAGGACCAGGAGGTGATGACAGAAGTTTGAACAACTACAATCTCTCATTATCAAAATAACATTGACTCACAAATGACTGCTTTGTACTTCTTTGAATTGTGTGTGTGTGTGTGTGTGTGTGTGTGTGTGTGTGTGTGTGTGTGTGTGTGTGTGTGTGTGTGTGTGTGTGTGTGTGTGTGTGTGTGTGTGTGTGTGTGTGTGTGTGTGGGGGTGTGTGTGTGTTGTAGCCTTTGAGTAAAACATCTTGCTCTGAAGGTCTGGAGATCGTATTGAACTCCATGATGAAGGCCATGCTGCCCCTGCTCCACTTTGTGTGTGTGTATGTGTGTGTGTGTATGTGTGTGTGTATATGGGTGTGTGTATAAGTGTGTGCTCACCCCACACAAGAATGCATTAGCTAGCGCTAGTTGGCTGTGCCTGCGCCAAAACTCAGATATTTTCTATCCTGTAGCTCTTGTTCTCCATCTTATTTTTAAACGTGTTCCGCACTTTTATTTCTACGACTGATCAAAACTATTTCTCTCATATTTCTCAAATTGCTGTATCGAATCGCAATACATAGAATCAATTCCCAGACCTTAAGGACATGATTTATTCCTGTGTGTCTACTGACCAGTGTGTTGACTAGTGTGTTGACCAACTAGTGTGTTGACCAGTATGTTGACTAGTGTGTTGACTAGTGTGTTGACCAGTATGTTGACTTGTGTGTTGACTAGTGTGTTGACCAGTGTGTTGACTAGTGTGTTGACTAGTGTGTTGACCAGTGTGTTGACTTGTGTGTTGACCAGTGTGTTGACCAGTGTGTTGACTAGTGTGTTGACCAGTGTGTTGACTAGTGTGTTGACCAGTATGTTGACTAGTGTGTTGACTAGTGTGTTGACCAGTATGTTGACTTGTGTGTTGACTAGTGTGTTGACCAGTGTGTTGACTAGTGTGTTGACTAGTGTGTTGACCAGTGTGTTGACTTGTGTGTTGACCAGTGTGTTGACTAGTGTGTTGACTAGTGTGTTGCCCAGTATGTTGACTAGTGTGTTGACAAGTTTGTTGACTAGTGTGTTGACCAGTATGTTGACTTGTGTGTTGACCAGTGTGTTGACTAGTGTGTTGACCAGTGTG
>NC_034190.2:85223331-85238331 GCF_002021735.2 Oncorhynchus kisutch
AGAATTATACTGTACTCTACTGGGTAACGACTCTACTGTACTCTACTGGGTAACAACTCTACTGTACTCTACTGGGTAAGAACTTTACTGTACTCTACTGGGTAAGAACTTTACTGTACTTACTGGGTAAGAACTCTACTGTACTCTACTGGGTAACAAACTCTACTGTACTCTACTGGGTAACAACTCTACTGTACTCTACTGGGTAAGAACTCTACTGTACTCTACTGGGTAACAACTCTACTGTACTCTACTGGGTAACAACTCTACTGTACTCTACTGGGTAACAACTCTACTGTACTCTACTGGGGTAACAACTCTACTGTACTCTACTGGGTAACAACTCTACTGTACTCTACTGGGGTAACAACTCTACCTGTACTCTACTGGGTAAGAACTCTACTGTACTCTACTGGGTAGCAACTATACTGTACTCTACTGGGTAACAACTATACTGTACTCTACTGGGGTAACAACTCTACTGTACTCTACTGGGTAACAACTCTACTGTACTCTACTGGGTAACAACTCTACTGTACTCTACTGGGTAACAACTCTACTGTAACTCTACTGGGTAACAACTCTACTGTACTCTACTGGGTAACAACTCTACTGTACTCTACTGGGTAACAACTCTACCTGTACTCTACTGGGTAACAACTCTACTGTACTCTACTGGGTAAACAACTCTACTGTACTCTACTGGGTAAGAATTATACTGTACTCTACTGGGTAACAACTCTACTTGTACTCTACTGGGGTAACACCTTACTCTACTGGTACACTCTACTGTCACTCTACTGGGTAACAACTCTACTGTACTCTACTGGGTAACAACTCTACTGTACTCTACTGGGTAACAACTTTACTGTACTCTACTGGGTAACAACTCTACTGTACTCTACTGGGTA
This sequence comes from Oncorhynchus kisutch, assembly GCF_002021735.2. Classification (NCBI taxonomy): domain Eukaryota; kingdom Metazoa; phylum Chordata; class Actinopteri; order Salmoniformes; family Salmonidae; genus Oncorhynchus; species Oncorhynchus kisutch. The sequence goes on from NC_034190.2 coordinate 85,224,243, forward strand.
ACAACTCTACTGTACTCTACTGGGTAACAACTCTACTGTACTCTACTGGGTAACAACTCTACTGTACTCTACTGGGTAACAACTCTACTGTACTCTACTGGGTAACAACTCTACTGTACTCTTACTGGGTAACAACTCTACTGTACTCTACTGGGTAACAACTTTACTGTACTCTACTGGGTAACAACTCTACTGTACTCTACCGGGTAACAGTTCTACTGTACTCTACTGGGTAACAACTCTACTGTACTCTACTGGGTAACAACTCTACTGTACTCTACTGGGTAACAACTCTACTGTACTCTACTGGGTAACAACTCTACCTGTACTCTACTGGGTAAGAATTATACTGTACTCTACTGGGTAGCAACTCTACTGTACTCTACTGGGTACAACTCTACTGTACTCTACTGGGTAACAACTCTACTGTACTCTACTGGGTAACAACTCTTACTGTACTCTACTGGTAACAACTCTACTGTACTCTATGCGGGGTAACAACTTCTACTGTACTCTACTGGTAACAACTCTACTGTACTCTACTGGGGTAACAACTACTACTGTACTCTACTGTCGGTAAACAACTCTACTGTACTCTACTGGGTAACCAACTCTACTGTACTCTACTGGGGTAACACTCTACTGTACTCTACTGGGTAACAACTCTACTGTACTCTACTGGGTAACAACTCTACTGTACTCTACTGGGTAACAACTCTACTGTACTCTACTGGGTAACAACTCTACGTACTCTACTGGGTAACAACTCTACTGTACTCTACTGGGTAAACAACTCTACTGTACTCTACTGGGTAACAACTCTACTGTACTCTACTGGGTAACAACTCTACTGTACTCTACTGGTAACAACTCTACTGTACTCTACTGGGTAACAACTCTACTGTACTCTACTGGGTAACAACTCTACTGTACTCTACTGGGTAACAACTCTACTGTACTCTACTGGGTAACAACTCTACTGTACTCTACTGGGTAACAACTCTCTGTACTCTACTGGGTAACAACTCTCATCTGTACTCTATGGGTAACACCTTTACTGTACTCTACTGGGTAACAACTCTACTGTACTCTACTGGGTAACAACTCTACTGTACTCTACTGGGTAACAACATCTACTGTACTCTACGGGTAACAACTCTACTGTACTACTACTGGGTAAGAACTCTAATGTACTCTACGGGTAACAACTTACTGTACTCTACTGGTAAGAACTCTACTGTACTCTACTGGGTAACAACTCTACTGTACTCTACTGGGTAACAACTTTACTGTACTCTACTGGGTAACAACTCTACTGTACTCTACTGGGTTAACAACTCTACTGTACTCTACTGGGTAACAACTCTACTGTACTCTACTGGGGTAAGAACTCTACTGTACTCTACTGGGGTAACAACTCTACTGTACTCTACTGAGGTAACAACTCTACTGTACTCTACTGGGTAAAACTCTACTGTACTCTACTGGGGGTAAAACTCTACGTACTCTACTGGGTAACAACTCTATTGTACTCTACTGGGTAACAACTCTACTGTACTCTACTCGGGTAACAACTCTACTGTACTCTACTGGGTAACAACTCTACTGTACTCTACTGGGTAACAACTCTACTTGTACTCTACTGGGTAACAACTCTACTGTACTCTACTGGGTAACAACTCTACTGTACTCTACTGGGTAAGAACTCTACTGTACTTACTGGGTAACAACTCTACTGTACTTCTACTGGGTTAATATATGTACTCTTACTGGTAACAACTTACTGTACTCTACTGGGTAACAACGCTACTGTACTCTACTGGGGTAACAACTCTACTGTACTCTACTGCGGTAACAAACTCTACTGTACTCTACTGGGGTAACAACTCTACTGTACTCTACTGGGTAAAACTCTACTGTACTCTACTGGGTAACAACTCTACTGTACTCTACTGGGTAACAAACTCTACTGTACTCTACTGGGTAACAACTCTACTGTACTTACTGGGTAACAACTCTACTGTACTCTACTGGGTAACAACTCTACTGTACTCTACTGGGTACAACTCTACTGTACTCTACTGGGTAACAACTCTACTGTACTCTACTGGTAAGAAACTCTACTGTACTCTACTGGGGTAACAACTCTACTGTACTCTACGGGTAACAACTCTACTGTACTCTACTGGGTAACAACTCTACTGACTCTACTGTAAACTCTACTGGTACTTCTACTGGGTAACAACTTCTACTGTACTCTACTGGGTAACAACTCTACTGTACTCTACTGGGTAACAACTTCTACTGTACTCTACTGGGTAACAACTCTACTGTACTCTACTGGGTAACAACTCTACTGTACTCTACTGGTAACAACTCTACTGTACTCTACTGGGTAACAACTCTACTGTACTCTACTGGGTAACAACTCTACTGTACTCTACTGGGTAACAACTCTACTGTACTCTACTGGGTAACAACTCCTACTGTACTCTACTGGTAACAACTCTACTGTACTCTACTGGGGTAAGAACTCTACTGTACTCTACTGGGTAAGCAACTCTACTGTACTCTACTGGTAACAACTCTACTGTACTCTACTGGGTAACAACTCTACTGTACTCTACTGGGTAACAACTCTACTGTACTCTACTGGGTAACAACTCTACTGTACTCTACTGGGTAACAAACTCTACTGTACTCTACTGGGGTAACAACTCTACTGTACTCTACTGGGTAACAACTCTACTGTACTCTACTGGGGAAAACTCTACTGTAACTCTACTGGTAACAACTCTACTGTACTCTACTGGGTAACAACTCTACTGTACTCTACTGGGTAAGAATTATACTGTACTCTACTGGGTAACAACTCTACTGTACTCTACTGGGTAACAACTCTACTGTACTCTACTGGGTAACAACTCTACTGTACTCTACTGGGTAACAACTCTACTGTACTCTACTGGGTAACAACTCTACTGTACTCTACTGGGTAACAACTCTACTGTACTCTACTGGGTAAGAACTCTACTGTACTCTACTGGGTAACAACTCTACTGTACTCTACTGGGTAACAACTCTACTGTACTCTACTGGGTAACAACTCTACTGTACTCTACTGGGTAAGAACTCTACTGTACTCTACTGGGTAACAACTCTACTGTACTCTACTGGGTAAGAACTTTTACTGTACTCTACTGGGTAAGAATTATACTGTACTCTACTGGGTAACAACTCTACTGTACTCTACTGGGTAACAACTCTACTGTACTCTACTGGGTAACAACTCTACTGTACTCTACTGGGTAACAACTCTACTGTACTCTACTGGGTAACAATTCTACTGTACTCTACTGGGTAACAACTCTACTGTACTCTACTGTGGTAACAACTCTTACTGTACTCTACTGGGTAACAAACTCTACTGTACTCTACTGGGGTAACAACTCTACTGTACTCTACTGGGTAACAACTCTACTGTACTCTACTGGGTAACAACTCTACTGTACTCTACTGGGTAACAACTCTACTGTACTCTACTGGGTAACAACTCTACTGTACTCTACTGGGTAACAACTCTACTGTACTCTAACTGGGTAACAATTCTACTGTACTCTACTGGTAACAACTCTACTGTACTCTACTGGGTAACAACTCTACTGTACTCTACTGGGTAACAACTCTACTGTACTCTACTGGGTAACAACTCTACTGTACTCTACTGGGTAACACTCTACTGTACTCTACTGGGTAACAACTCTACTGTACTCTACTGGGTAACAACTCTACTGTACTCTACTGGGTAACAACTCTACTGTACTCTACTGGGTAACAACTCTACTGTACTCTACTGGGTAACAACTCTACTGTACTCTACTGGGTAACAACTCTACTGTACTCTACTGGGTAACAACTCTACTGTACTCTACTGGGTAACAACTCAAATGTCCAGCTTGGAAAATAACCAGAAAATGATGTAATTGTTTTAGAAGCTTCTGATAGGCTAATTGACATCATTTGAGTAAATTGTAGGTTTGCCTGTGGATATATTTCAAGGCCTGTTTTCAAACTCAGTGCCTCTTTGCTTGACATCATGGTAAAAAAAATCTGCAAAAACCTCAAAAAGATATTGTAGACCTCCTCATGTCGGGTTCATCCTTGGGAGCAATTTCCAAACGCCTGAAGGTACCCCGTTCATCTGTACAAACAATAGTAAAAAAAAGTATAAACACCATGGGACCACGCAGCAGTCATACCGATCAGGAAGAAGACGCGTTCCGTCTCCTAGAGATGAACGCACTTGGGTGTGAATAGTGCAAATCAGTCCCAGAACAACAGCAAAGGACCTTGTGAAGCTGCAGGAGGAAACAGGTACAAAAGTATCTATATCCACAGTAAAACAAGTCCTGTATCGACATAACCTGAGAGGCCGCTCAGCAAGGAAGAAACCACTGCTCCAAATCTGCCATAAAAAATCCAGACTACGGTTTGCAGCTACACGTGGGGGACAGAGATCGTACTCTTTGGAGAAATGTCCTCTGGTCTAATGAAACAAAAATAGAACTGTTCTGACCCACTGGGAATGTGATTAACGAAATAAAAGCTAAACAAATCATTCTCTCTACTATTATTCTGACATTTCACATTCTTAAAATAAAGTGGTCACTCTAACTGACCTAAAACAGGGCATTTTTACTGGGATTAAATATCAGGAATTGAGTTTAAATGTAGTTGGCTAAGGTACATGTAAACTTCCGACTTCAACTGTACATTTAACCTTGGCAGGCCAACAATCAGCATTTCGTAAGACAACATATTTGGTACAATTGTAAAAGTAATTGCTGTACTCTACTTTACTGTACTGTACTGTATTCTACTGTACTCTACTGTATTCTACTGTACTCTACTGTATTCTACTGTATTCTACTGTACTCTACTGTATTCTACTGTACTCTACTGTATTCTACTGTATTCTACTGTACTCTACTGTATTCTACTGTATTCTACTGTACTCTACTGTATTCTACTGTACTCTACTGTATTCTACTGTACTCTACTGTATTCTACTGTATTCTACTGTACTCTACTGTACTCTACTGTATTCTACTGTACTCTACTGTACTCTACTGTATTCTACTGTACTCTACTGTATTCTACTGTACTCTACTGTATTCTACTGTACTCGAATGTATTCTACTGTACTCTACATTATTCTACACTACTTTACTGTACTCTACTGTATTCTACTGTACTCTACTCTATTCTATACTACTTTACTGAACTATACTGTATTCTACTGTACTCTACTGTATTCTACTGTACTCTACATTATTCTATACTACTTTACCGTACTCTACTGTATTCTACTGTACTCTACTGTATTCTACTGTACTCTACTGTATTCTACTGTATTCTACTGTATTCTACTGTACTCTACTGTATTCTACTGTACTCTACATGATTCTATACTACTTTACCGTACTCTACTGTATTCTACTGTACTCTACTGTATTCTACTGTACTCTACATTATTCTATACTACTTTACTGTACTCTACTGTATTCTACTGTACTCTACATTATTCTATACTACTTTACCGTACTCTACTGTATTCTACTGTACTCTACATTATTCTATACTACTTTACCGTACTCTACTGTAATCTACTGTACTCTACATTATTCTACACTACTTTACCGTACTCTACTGTAATCTACTGTACTCTACATTATTCTACACTACTTTACCGTACTCTACTGTAATCTACCGTACTGTATTCTATTGTACTGTACTGTAGTCTACTCTACTCTACTGTGATGCTACATCCCTGTATTACTTTGAGTCTGTGTCTTTCTTTCTCCATCTGTTTCTTCTCTGTTTCTCCATCTGTTTCTCCATCTGTTGCTCCATCTGTTTCTCCATCTGTTTCTCCATCTGTTTCTTCTCTGTTTCTCCATCTGTTTCTCCATCTGTTTCTCCATCTGTTTCTTCTCTGTTTCTCCATCTGTTTCTCCATCTGTTTCTCCATCTGTTTCTTCTCTGTTTCTCCATCTGTTTCTCCATCTGTTTCTTCTCTGTTTCTCCATCTGTTTCTCCATCTGTTTCTTCTCTGTTTCTCCATCTGTTTCTTCTCTGTTTCTCCATCTGTTTCTTCTCTGTTTCTCCATCTGTTTCTACATCTGTTTCTCAATCTGTTTCTTTTCTGTTTCTCCAATCTCTTCTTCTTCCACTAGATGAATGATGCCATCGGGTTTGAGATGCCCTGGGTTTACTTTGTCAGTCTGGTGGTTTTTGGCTCCTTCTTCGTCCTCAACCTGGTTTTGGGTGTGTTGAGTGGGTGAGTATCACGTCCGTGTGTGTGTGTGTGTGTTCTCTGTGTGAGAGTTCTTCAAGGAGATAGAGGCCAAGGGGGTTACTAGAGTGTGTGTCTTAGTGTGTGTATTAGTGTGTGTGTGTTAGTGTGTGTATTAGTTTGTGTACTAGTGTGTGTATTAGTGCGTGTGTGTGTGTGTGTGTGTGTGTGTGTGTGTGTGTGTGTGTGTGTGTGTGTGTGTGTGTGTGTGTGTGTGTGTGTGTGTGTGTGTGTGTGTGTGTGTGTTTGTGTGTACTGTGTGTGTATTAGTGTGTGTGTGTATTAGTGTGTGTACTAGAGTGTGTGTATTAGAGTGTGTGTATTAGTGTGTGTACTAGTGTGTGTGTATTAGTGCGTGTGTATTAGTGTGTGTATTAGTGTGTGTGTACTAGTGTGTGTGTGTACTAGTGTGTGTGTGTGTATTAGTGTGTGTGTGTGTACTAGTTTGTGTGTGTGTGTGTGTGTGTGTGTGTGTGTGTGTGTGTGTGTGTGTGTGTGTGTGTGTGTGTGTGTGTGTGTGTGTGTGTGTGTGTGTGTGTGTGTGTGTGTGTGTACTAGTGTTTGTGTGAACTGTGTGTGTGTATTAGTGTGTGTATTAGTGCGTGTGTACTAGTGTGTGTGTATTAGTGTGTGTGTATTAGTGTGTGTATTAGTGCGTGTGTATTAGTGTGTGTATTGGTACGTTTGTATTAGTCTCTGTATTATTTTGTTGACTTACAACCTGGAATTAAAATAGTTTTTTTGTGGGAGTTAGTGTCATTTGATTTACACAACATGCCTACCACTTTGAAGATGCAACATATTTTTTATTGGGAAACAAACAAGAAATAAGGTTCCGCTGGTGTACAGCAATCGTTAACACGGAACCCAAACCGGCTGCGTGCGTAAATGTATTTTGTCCCCCCACACCAAACTGAACCAATTACATTCATTTGGGGACAGGTACCGAAAAGCATTAAACATTTATGGCAATTTAGCCATAGCCACTAGCTTGCACTTGCTAGCTAATTTTTCCTATTTCCTATGCCAGTTAATTGTCCTGGGATATAAATATTGAGTTGTTATTTACCTGAAATGCACAAGGTCCTCTAGTCCACACATAAAACGGTAAACCGAATCGTTTCTAGTCATCTCTCCTCCTTCCAGGCTTTTTCTTCTTTAGACTTATATGGTGATTGGCATCTAAACTTTCATAGTATTACCACAACACTGACAACACAGTTAGTCTTTCAATCACCCACGTGGGTATAACCAATGAGGAGACGGCACGTGGGTATCTACTTCTATAAACCAATGAGGAGATGGGAGAAGCAGGACTTGCAGCGCGATCCGCGTCAGAAATAGAACTGACTTCTATTTTAGCGCCTGGCAGCGCAGACACTCGTTCGCGAGCAGTGTGGGTTCAATAATTGAATAATATAGAATTATAAATGTATTTGCAACGCGAGCGGTGTAGTCAGGGTGTGAGTCATACCACAGCTTCTCAAATGGATTGATTGATTCCTGCTGGAAGGTGAACCTCCATCCCAGTCTCAAATCTCTGGAAGACTGAAACAGGTTTTCCTCAAGAATTTCCCTGTATTTATCCATCATTCCTTCAATTCTGACCAGTTCCCCAGTCCCTGCCGATGAAAACCATCCCCACAGCATGATGCTGCCACCACCATGCTTCACTGTGGGTATGGTGTTCTTGGTGTGATGAGAGGTGTTGTGTTTACCCCAGACATAACGTTTACCTTGATGGCCAAATATCTCAATTTTAGTCTCATCTGACCAGAGTACCTTCTTCATATGTTTGGGGAGTCTCCCACATGCCTTTTGGCGAACACCAAACATGTTTGCTAATATTTTTCTTTAAATCTTCTTTGGGATCGGTGTCCCTTCCACGGGATGGTTTAGTTAACATAGGCTAATGCGATTAGCATGAGGTTGTAAGTAACTGTCACGTCATCAAGTGTCATATCCTGACCTTAGTTCCTTTTTTATGTCTCTGTTTTAGTTTGGTCAGGGCGTGAGTTGGGCATTCTAGGTTTTGCATTCTAGGTTTTGCATTCTAGGTTTTGCATTCTAGGTTTTGCATTCTAGGTTTTGTATTCTAGGTTTTGTATTCTAGGTTTTGCATTCTAGGTTTTGTATTCTAGGTTTTGCATTCTAGGTTTTGTATTCTAGGTTTTGCATTCTAGGTTTTGCATTCTAGGTTTTGCATTCTAGGTTTTGCATTCTAGGTTTTGCATTCTAGGTTTTGCATTCTAGGTTTTGTATTCTAGGTTTTGCATTCTAGGTTCTGTATTCTAGGTTTTGCATTCTAGGTTTTGTATTCTAGGTTTTGCATTCTAGGTTTTGTATTCTAGGTTTTTTGTATTTCTGTGTTTGGCCTGGTATGGTTCCCAATCAGAGGCAGCTGTCAATTGTTGTCTCTGATTGAGAACCATACTTAGGCAGCCTGTTTTCCCACTATGATTTGTGGGTAGTTGTTTTCTGTCTCTGTGTCTGCACCAGACAGAACTGTTTCGTTTTCGTTCGTTCTCTTGTTATTTTGTTTTTGTGTTCAGTTTAAATAAATATTTACATGGACACGTACCACGCTGCATATTGGTCCGATCTCTCCTACTCCTCCTCAGAACAGGAGGAAAACCGTTACAGTAATTAGAAAATGTTCCAGGACATAGACATATATGATATTGGCAGAAAGCTTAAATTATTGTTAATCTATCTGCACTGTCTAATTTACAGTAGCTATTACAGTGAAAGAATACCATGCTATTGTTTGAGGAGAGTGCACAATTGTGAACATAAGAAATTATTCATAAACAAATTAGGCAGATGTGGGCAGTCTTGATACAACATTTTGAACAGGAATGCAATGGTTCATTGGATCAGTCTACAACTTTGCACATACACTGCTGCCATCTAGTGGCCAACATTTATATTGCACCTGGGCTGGAATAATACATTATGGCCTTTCTCTTGCATTTCAAAGATGATGGTACAATGAAAAATACAAAATAACGGTTATTTTATTCTTTGTATTATCTTTTACCAGATCTAATATGTTATATTCTCCTACATTCCTTTCACATTTCTACAAACGTCAGTGTTTCCTTTCAAATTGTACCAATAATATGCATATCCTTGCTTCAGGGCCTGAGCTACAGGCAGTTAGATTTGGGTATGTCATTTTAGGCTAAAATTGAAAAGAAAGGGGGGCATCCTTAAGTTAAAGCAATGGCTTTTTTCTGGCCATTCTTCCGTAAAGCCCAGCTCTGTGGAGTGTACGACTTAAAGTGGTCCTATGGACAGATACTCCAATCTCTTCTGTAAAGCCCAGCTCTGTGGATTGTACAGCTTAAAGTGGCAATATGGACAGATACTCCAATCTCTTCTGTAAAGCCCAGCTCTGTGGATTGTACGACTCAAAGTGGTCCTATGGACAGATACTCCAATCTCCGCTGTGGAGCTTTGCAGCTCCTTCAGGGTTATCTTTGGTCTCTTTGTTGCCTCTCTGATTAATGCCCTCCTTGCCTGGTCCGTGAGTTTTGGTGGGCGGCCCTCTCTTGGCAGGTTTGTTGTGGTGCCATATTCTTTCCATTTTTTTATAATGGATTGAATGGTGCTCCGTGGGATGTTCAAAGTTTCTGATATTTTTTCTAACCCAACCCTGATCTGTACTTCTCCACAACTTTGTCCTTGACCTGTTTGGAGAGCTCCTTGGTATTCATGGTGCTGCTTGCTTGGTGGTGCCCCTTGCTTAGTGGTGTTGCAGACTCTGGTGCCTTTCAGAACAGGTGTATGTATACTGAGATCATGTGACGGATCATGTGATTAGATTGCACACAGGTGGACTTTATTTGACTAATTTTGTGAATTCTGAAGGTAATTGGTTGCACCAGATCTTATTTAGGGGCTTCATAGCAAAGGGGGTGAATACATATGCAAAGGGGGTGAATACATATGCAAAGGGGGTGAATACATATGCACTCACCACTTTTCCAATTTTTTTTATGTTGTTGTTTTTCAACAATATATTTTTCACTTCACCAATTTGGACTATTTTGTGTATGTCCCATGTCACGTTCGTTATAATGAATGTCGGACCAAGGCGATGAGTTCCACATAATTTAATTAAAGAAGTGAAACTTTAGCCTAAGACTAAACAATAAACTAACAAACAACAAAACCATGACCTACTCTACCATAGAAAATAAAGGCTCTCTAGTGCGTGTGTACTAGTGTGTGTGTGTGTACTCGTGTGTGTGTGTGTGTGTACTAGTGTGTGTATTAGTTTGTATGTACTAGTGTGTGTGTGTGTACTAGTGTGTGTGTGTACTAGTGTGTGTACTAGTGTGTGTGTACTAGTGTGTGTATTAGTTTGTATGTACTAGTGTGTGTACTAGTGTGTGTGTACTAGTGTGTGTATTAGTTTGTATGTACTAGTGTGTGTGTACTAGTGTGTGTGTGTGTGTGTACTAGTGTGTGTGTGTGTGTGTGTACTAGTGTGTGTGTACTAGTGTGTGTGTGTGTGTGTACTAGTGTGTGTGTGTACTAGTGTGTGTATTAGTTTGTATGTACTAGTGCGTGTCTACTCGTGTGTGTGTGTGTGTGTGTGTGTGTGTGTGTACTAGTGTGTGTGTGTGTGTGTACTAGTGTGTGTGTGTGTGTGTACTAGTGTGTGTGTGTGTGTGTGTGTGTGTGTACTAGTGTGTGTGTGTGTGTGTGTACTAGTGCGTGTGTGTGTGTGTACTAGTGTGTGTGTGTGTGTACTAGTGTGTGTGTGTGTGTGTACTAGTGTGTGTGTGTGTGTGTGTACTAGTGTGTGTGTGTGTTTTTTAAATATTTATTTCACCTTTATTTAACCAGGTAGGCTAGTTGAGAACACCTTTATTTAACCAGGTAGGCCAGTTGAGAACACCTTTATTTAACCAGGTAGGCTAGTTGAGAACACCTTTATTTAACCAGGTAGGCTAGTTGAGAACAAATTCTCATTTGCAACTGCGACCTGGCCAAGATAAAGCATAGCAGTGTGAACAGACAACACAGAGTTACACATGGAGTAAACCATTAACAAGTCAATAACACAGTAGAAATAAAAGAGAGTCTATATACATTGTGTGCAAAAGGCATGAGGAGGTAGGCGAATAATTACAATTTTGCAGATTAACACTGGAGTGATAAATGATCAGATGGTCATGTACAGGTAGAGATATTGGTGTGCAAAAGAGCAGAAAAGTAAATAAATGAAAACAGTATGGGGATGAGGTAGGTACAAATGGGTGGGCTATTTACCGATAGACTATGTACAGCTGCAGCGATCGGTTAGCTGCTCAGATAGCTGATGTTTGAAGTTGGTGAGGGAGATAAAAGTCTCCAACTTCAGCGATTTTTGCAATTCATTCCAGTCACAGGCAGCAGAGAACTGGAACGAAAGGCGGCCAAATGAGGTTATGGCTTTAGGGATGATCAGTGAGATATACCTGCTGGAGCGCGTGCTACGGATGGGTGTTGCCATCGTGACCAGTGAACTGAGATAAGGCGGAGCTTTACCTAGCATGGACTTGTAGATGACCTGGAGCCAGTGGGTCTGGCGACGAATATGTAGCGAGGGCCAGCCGACTAGAGCATACAAGTCGCAGTGGTGGGTGGTATAATGTGCTTTAGTGACAAAACGGATGGCACTGTGATAAACTGCATCCAGTTTGCTGAGTAGAGTGAGTTTTACTAGGGTAAGTTTGGCGGCGTGAGTGAAGGAGGCTTTGTTGCGGAATAGAAAGCGGAATAGAAAGCCGACTCAGTGTGTGTGTGTGTGTACTAGTGTGTGTGTGTGTACTAGTGCGTGTGTGTACTAGTGTGTGTGTGTGTGTGTGTGTGTACTAGTGCGTGTGTGTACTAGTGTGTGTGTGTGTGTGTGTGTATGTGTGTGTGTACTAGTGCGTGTGTGTACTAGTGTGTGTGTGTGTGTGTGTGTACTAGTGCGTGTGTGTATACTAGTGCGTGTGTGATGTGCGTGTGTGTGTGTGTGTGTGTACAAGTGCGTGTGTATTAGTTTGTATGTACTAGTGTGTGTGTGTACTAGTGTGTGTGTACAAGTGCATGTGTGTACAAGTGCATGTGTGTACTAGTGTGTGTATGTACTAGTGTGTGTGTATTAGTTTGTATGTACTAGTGCGTGTGTATTAGTGTGTGTGCACTAGTGTGTGTGTTCTAGTGTGTGTGCACTAGTGTGTGTGTTCTAGTGTGTGTGTTCTAGTGCGTGTGCACTAATGTGTGTGTTCTAGTTTGTGTGTGCTACTGCGTGTGTATTGGTACGTGTCTGTGTGTGTACGTGCCTGACATTATGTGTTATGATCCTACAGAGAGTTCTCCAAGGAGAGAGAGAAGGCCCAGGCGCGAGGGGACTTCCAGAAGCTGAGGGAGAAGCAGCAGATGGAGGAGGACCTGTCTGGATACATGGACTGGATCACACAGGCTGAGGACATGGATGAGTTTGACGAGGATGGAAACAGACGTGAGTACCGTGTGTGTCTAAAGGGGGACAGAACCATTCCCACTGTAGGGTGACATAACACTATGCACCAATTATAGATTGTGACGTAGGATTTTAGATGTTTTTTATGAAGTACTTAAGATGCCTCAAGGAATGCTTTATGAAGCCTTAATGTATGCTGTATGCTATATGAAGCCTTAATGTATGCTGTATGAGGCCTTAATGTATGCTTTGAGGCCTTAATGTATGCATTATGAAGCCTTAATGTATACTATATGAAGCCTTAATGTATGCTTTAATGAAGCCTTAATGTATACTATATGAAGCCTTAATGTATGCGTTATGAAGCCTTAATGTATACTTTATGAAGCCTTAATGTATACTATATGAAGCCTTAATGTATGCGTTATGAAGCCTTAATGTATACTATATGAAGCCTTAATGTATACTATATGAAGCCTTAATGTATACTATATGAAGCCTTAATGTATACTATATGAAGCCTTAATGTATGCGTTATGAAGCCTTAATGTATACTTTATGAAGCCTTAATGTATACTATATGAAGCCTTAATGTATACTATATGAAGCCTTAATGTATGCGTTATGAAGCCTTAATGTATACTATATGAAGCCTTAATGTATGCGTTATGAAGCCTTAATGTATGCGTTATGAAGCCTTAATGTATGCGTTATGAAGCCTTAATGTATGCTTTATAAAGCCTTTATAAGTTGTACTTCTTTTAAAGATGGAATCCGCAGAAGGGGAAACAGTGCCACTGTCCGCCCCATGGCTGTTGTTTTTGTTTTGTTGACAATGGAGCGTCGTGCATCATCTGTTCAATGATGTCAGAGGGGGGGACGGTGTTGTTTACAGTAACTTCTTGATCGTTGTAATATTTCACGAACAGACGTGGCAGTTTCACCATTAAGAATTCCAGCTTTCAATTGGGGACCTACAAATTCTAATGAAATCCGTCACTGTCTTTAGGTACTACTGCAGTCTTGACTCTGTTCCGTTAAAACAGAATGGACTGGGTTAGGGTTGTTATATGGACTGGGTTAGGGTTGTTATAACAGAATGGACTGGGTTAGGGTTGTTATATGGACTGGGTTAGGGTTGTTATAACAGAATGGACTGGGTTAGGGTTGTTATATGGACTGGGTTAGGGTTGTTATAACAGAATGGACTGGGTTAGGGTTGTTATATGGACTGGGTTAGGGTTGTTATAACAGAATGGACTGGGTTAGGG
>NC_034190.2:85242191-85271531 GCF_002021735.2 Oncorhynchus kisutch
TCTCTCCTCCTTCCCCGTTCTCTCTCTCCATCCCGCCCCTCCCCGCTCTCCTCCCTCTCTCCCTCCCTCCCCATCTCTCTCTCCCTCCTTCCCGCGTCTCCCTCCTCCCTCTCCCTCCCTCCCCATCTCTCTCTCCCTCCTTCCCCGTCTCCTCTCTCCCTCCTTCCCCGTCTCTCTCTCCCTCCCTCCCCGTCTCTCTCTCCCTCCCTCCCCGTCTCTCTCTCGCCCTCTTTCTTTCTTTCTTTCACGCTTTCTTTCTTTCTTTCTTTCTTTCTCTCTCTCTCTCTCTCTCTCTCTCTCTCTTCTCTCCTCCCCAAGACATAGCCCAACAAGGTTCTGCTGTTCTCTGTTTACGGTGGAGATGCTGTTGAAGATGTACGCTCTGGGACGTCTCAGACCGGCTACTTCAAAGCCTTTTTCAACCGTTTCGACTTCTTCGTGGTGTGTGGAGGCATCACGGAGACCACTCTGGTGGAGCTGGAGATCATGCCGCCTCTCGGCATCTCCGTGCTTCGCTGTGTCCGACTCCTCAGGATATTTAAAGTGACACGGTAGCTATATATATATATATACATACTGAGGGTTGTGTGGTCTGTTGTTACATCTCTGTGCTGCGCTGTGAAGGCCTGCTATTTACACTGTACTTTGGTTGTGTGGTGTGGTGTTGTGTTGTGAGAGTAACCTCTGTCTGTCTGTCTGTCTATCTGTTTGTCTGTCCCAGCAGTTGTATTGTATTGTTGATGATAAATAACTACCGTCTCTCCGTTCTGTCTGTCCCTCTAGTCACTGGACAGCTCTGTCCAACCTGGTGGCCTCTCTGCTCAACTCGATGAAGTCTATCATGTCCCTTCTCCTCCTGCTGTTCCTTTTCCTGATCATCTTCGCTCTGCTGGGCATGCAGCTGTTCGGAGGGAAGTTCAATTTCGACGAGACCCAGACCAAGAGGAGCACCTTCGACACCTTCTCCCAAGCCCTGCTTACCTGCTTCCAGGTAACCCCACCTGAAAAAAAGGCTTCATAATGCTTCGTAATGTATTAGAATGCTTCAGAATAATTTGTAATGCTTCATACAATAAGACTACATGGAGGATGGGATCTGAACAAGGCTTAATTATGATTCATATGATGATTTGTTATCGTTCATGATGCATTGTTTAAGTAAAAAATTATTCACGATGCTCCGTAAATGCTTAATCATGCTTCGTAATGCTTCATGATGCTTCATAATGCTTCATCATGCTTTGTAATGCTTCATCGTGCATTGTAATGCTTTGTGATGCTTCATCATGCTTCATCGTGCTTCATAATGCTTCACTGTGCTTCATAATGCTTTGTGATGCTTCGCCGTGCTTTGTAATGCTTTGCGGTGCTTCGGCATGCTTTATACTGCTTCATACGGCTTCATATGGCTTCGCGATGTTTCAACATGCTTCATACTGCTTCGTGATGCTTCGTAATGCTTTGGGATGCTTCATCATGCTTCATAATGCTTCACGATGCTTCATCATGAGTTGTACTGCTTTGCGGTGCTTCGTAATGCTTCATCGTGCTTTGTAATGCTTCACGGTGCTTCATCATGCTTTATCATGCTTCATAATGCTTCGTGATGCTTTATAAAGTAAGATTATACGGAGAATGGGATCTGAACAAGGCTTCATAAGGCTTCACAATAGTGTTTCATGTTTGTTTTGAAGAAGCATGTTGTTTCTCTCTCTCTCTCTCTCTCTCTCTCTCCGTCATGTCAGATTCTAACAGGTGAGGACTGGAACTTAGTGATGTACGACGGCATCATGGCGTACGGAGGGCCCGTCTTCCCTGGCATGATCATCTGTATCTACTTTGTCATCCTCTTCATCTGTGGTAACTGTATCCTTTCAAAGAGACCATCATCATCATCATCACAGGAATTGTGTTGTTTACTGTTTTAAATAGAGAGAGAAAAACAAGGGGATATCTGCTCACTGTTTTGGTTCTCTGTGTATTTCACCTTTTTGTCCAACTCATGTAATTAATATTCCATGAGTACACCATTATCCACCCACAGTACACATACACCCACCCACAGTACACATCCACCCACCCACAGTACACGTACACCCACCCACAGTACATATACACCCACCCACAGTACACATACACCCACCCACAGTACACATACACCCACCCACAGTACACATACACCCACCCACAGTACACATACACCCACCCACAGTACACATACACACACCCACAGTACACATACACCCACCCACAGTACACATACACCCACCCACAGTACACATATACCCACCCACCCACAGTACACATACACCCACCCACCCACAGTACACATACACCCACCCACAGTACACATACATCCACCCACAGTACACATACACCCACCCACAGTACAAATACACCCACCCACAGTACACATACACCCACCCACAGTACACATACACCCACGCACAGTACACATACACCCACCCACAGTACACATACACCCACCCACAGTACACATACACCCACCCACAGTACACATACACCCACCCACAGTACACATATTTACACACAGAGTACACATACACCCACCCACAGTACACATACTGTGATGATGAGACGGCACTTGTGAAGGTGGTAAATGACATTTTAATGGCATCGGACCGAGGCTCTGCATCTGTCCTCGTGCTCCTAGACCTTAGTGCTGCTTTTGATACCATCGATCACCACATTCTTTTGGAGAGATTGGAAACCCAAATTGGTCTACACGGACATGTTCTGGCCTGGTTTAGATCTTATCTGTCGGAAAGATATCAGTTTGTCTCTGTGAATGGTTTGTCCTCTGACAAATCAACTGTAAATTTCGGTGTTCCTCAAGGTTCCGTTTTAGGACCACTATTGTTTTCACTATATATTTTACCTCTTGGGGATGTTATTCGAAAACATAATGTAAACTTTCACTGCTATGCGGATGACACACAGCTGTACATTTCAATGAAACATGGTGAAGCCCCAAAATTGCCCTCGCTAGAAGCATGTGTTTCAGACATAAGGAAGTGGATGGCTGCAAACTTTCTACTATTAAACTCGGACAAAACAGAGATGCTTGTTCTAGGTCCCAAGAAACAAAGAGATCTTCTGTTGAATCTGACAATTAATCTTAATGGTTGTACAGTCGTCTCAAATAAAACTGTGAAGGACCTCGGCGTTACTCTGGACCCTGATCTCTCTTTTGAAGAACATATCAAGACCATTTCGAGGACAGCTTTTTTCCATCTACGTAACATTGCAAAAATCAGAAACTTTCTGTCCAAAAATGATGCAGAAAAATTAATCCATGCTTTTGTCACTTCTAGGTTAGACTACTGCAATGCTCTATTTTCCGGCTACCCGGATAAAGCACTAAATAAACTTCAGTTAGTGCTAAATACGGCTGCTAGAATCCTGACTAGAACCAAAAAATTTGATCATATTACTCCAGTGCTAGCCTCTCTACACTGGCTTCCTGTCAAAGCAAGGGCTGATTTCAAGGTTTTACTGCTAACCTACAAAGCATTACATGGGCTTGCTCCTACCTATCTCTCTGATTTGGTCCTGCCGTACATACCTATACGTACGCTACGGTCACAAGACGCAGGCCTCCTAATTGTCCCTAGAATTTCTAAGCAAACAGCTGGAGGCAGGGCTTTCTCCTATAGAGCTCCATTTTTATGGAACGGTCTGCCTACCCATGTCAGAGACGCAAACTCGGTCTCAACCTTTAAGTCTTTACTGAAGACTCATCTCTTCAGTGGGTCATATGATTGAGTGTAGTCTGGCCCAGGAGTGGGAAGGTGAACGGAAAGGCTCTGGAGCAACGAACCGCCCTTGCTGTCTCTGCCTGGCCGGTTCCCCTCTTTCCACTGGGATTCTCTGCCTCTAACCCTATTACAGGGGCTGAGTCACTGGCTTGCTGGGGCTCTCTCATGCCGTCCCTGGAGGGGGTGCGTCACCTGAGTGGGTTGATTCACTGTTGTGGTCATCCTGTCTGGGTTGGCGCCCCCCCCCCCCCCTTGGGTTGTGCCGTGGCGGAGATCTTTGTGGGCTATACTCAGCCTTGTCTCAGGATGGTAGGTTGGTGGTTGAAGATATCCCTCTAGTGGTGTGGGGGCTGTGCTTTGGCAAAGTGGGTGGGGTTATATCCTTCCTGTTTGGCCCTGTCCGGGGGTGTCCTCGGATGGGGCCACAGTGTCTCCTGACCCCTCCTGTCTCAGCCTCCAGTATTTATGCTGCAGTAGTTTATGTGTCGGGGGGCTGGGGTCAGTTTGTTATATCTGGAGTACTTCTCCTGTCCTATTCGGTGTCCTGTGTGAATCTAAGTGTGCGTTCTCTAATTCTCTCCTTCTCTCTTTCTTTCTCTCTCTCGGAGGACCTGAGCCCTAGGACCATGCCCCAGGACTACCTGACATGATGACTCCTTGCTGTCCCCAGTCCACCTGGCCATGCTGCTGTTCCAGTTTCAACTGACCTGAGCCCTAGGACCATGCCCCAGGACTACCTGACATGATGACTCCTTGCTGTCCCCAGTCTACCTGGCCATGCTGCTGCTCCAGTTTCAACTTCCACCTGACTGTGCTGCTGCTCTAGTTTCAACTGTTCTGCCTTATTATTATTCGACCATGCTGGTCATTTATGAACATTGAACATCTTGACCATGTTCTGTTATAATCTCCACCCGGCACAGCCAGAAGAGGACTGGCCACCCCACATAGCCTGGTTCCTCTCTAGGTTTCTTCCTAGGTATTGGCCTTTCTAGGGAGTTTTTCCTAGCCACCGTGCTTCTCCACCTGCATTGCTTGCTGTTTGGGGTTTTAGGCTGGGTTTCTGTACAGCACTTTGAGATATCAGCTGATGTACGAAGGGCTATATAAATAAATTTGATTTGAATTTGATTTGACATACACATACACCCACCCACAGTACACATACACCCACCCACCCACCCACAGTACACATACACCCACCCACAGTACACATATTTACACACAGAGTACACGCCTGATACACCCACAGTACACATATTTACACACAGAGTACACGCCTGATACACCCACAGTACACATAGTGTCACGAACCGGCTCAAAGCCCGTAACAAAAGGGAGACAACGTGGAGATAAGGAGTAACAAAACATATATTTATTAAATAAGTAACTAAGTATAATATACAATGGTGTGTGTAATCAGTAATCAGTAGTGTAAGTGAGTGTTTTGCATGAATGTGATAATGCAGTGTTGAAAGGTGCCAAAGCAAACAACCAAAAGGCCACCAAGAACCACAACACAATCTACAAAGGTGTCTGCATGGAAAGAGTCTCCTCCATGAATGGGGAAGTGGTGTATTTATCCTGGGAGACACCGGGCCCAGGTGTTTCCCATGTAGCTGACGACCCTCCCAACTCCGCCCACCGGCATCCTAACAACCCTCCCAACTCCGCCCACCGGCATCCTAACAACCCTCCCAACTCCGCCCACCGGCATCCTAACAACCCTCCCAACTCCGCCCACCGACATCCTAATAAGGAAAACAACAAAGAGAGAATACGGCAGACAGAGTGGGAGGGTCGTCACAATATTTACACAGTAAACACATTATATACCCAAAATACACATATTTACACCCACAGTACACATTTACACACACGGTACACGCATGTTACACACACAGTACTCATGTTTACACACACAGTACTCATGTTTACACCCACAGTGCACACATTATACACCCACAGTGCATATATTATACACCCACAGTACACACATTATACACCCACAGTACACACATTATACACCCACAGTACACACATTATACACCCACAGTACACACATTATACACCCACAGTACACACATTATACACCCACAGTACACACATTATACACCCACAGAACAGGCATTATACACCCATAGTACTAGTATGTCCCTTCTGTCTGTGTCTTCGTCCCTAACGGTCTGGTCAGATATCCTGCTGAACGTCTTCTTGGCTATCGCTGTGGACAACTTAGCAGGAGGAGACGGCGACACGAAGAAAGAGTAAGATTGGAGGGATAATAAATGAGAAAGGGCCTCGACAATACAAAAGAAACATGAAGGGGCTGAAATAGAGAACGCGGTGGAACGAAAATCCGATGTTTCATTTCTTTCTTCTTCTTTTCCAGAGAGAAGAAAGAAGAGGGGGAAGCGAAGGAAGGGGAGGGAGAGAATGGAGAACTGAAGGTAATTATTATTATTATATATATTTATACCTTTATTTACCTTCTCTTACATGGAGGACGCTGGGCCAATTGTGCGCCGTTAGTGTTGTTGTTGATGGTGTTGTTGTTGGTGTAGTTGTTGTTGGTGGTGTTGTTGATGGTGTTGTTGATGGTGTTGTTGGTGTTGTTGGTGGTGTTGTTGTTGATGGTGTAGTTGTTGGTGGTGTAGTTGTTGGTGGTGTAGTTGTTGGTGGTGCTGTTGATGGTGTAGTTGTTGGTGGTGTTGTTGTTGTTGGTGTTGTTGTTGGTATAGTTGTTGGTGGTGTTGTTGTTGATGGGGTAGTTGTTGATGGTGTAGTTGTTGGTGGTGTTGTTGGTGGTGTTGTTGTTGGTGGTGTAGTTGTTGGTGGTGTTGTTGTTGGTGTAGTTGTTGGTGGTGTTGTTGGTGGTGTAGTTGTTGGTGGTGTTGTTGATGATGGTGTTGGTGTAGTTGTTTGTGTAGTTGTTGGTGTTGTTGTTGGTGGTGTAGTTGTTGGTGGTGTTGTTGTTGTTGGTGTAGTTGTTGTTGGTGTAGTTGTTGTTGTTGTTGGTGTAATTGTTGGTGGTGTTGGTGGTGTTGTTGGTGTCGTTGTTGTCGTTGTTGGTGATGTAGTTGTTGGTGGTGTTGATGGTGGTGGTGGTGTTGGTGTAGTTGTTTCATACTGAATGTCCTTGATCTACTCTTTTTCTCAGATTGACGTTGATGATGAGACTGAGTATGAGGAAGAGGAGGAGCCTGAACAGACAGAAGGTGAGGAGGAGCTTGCAATATTAGTACTATTATATATTATACTATCATGTTCTTTTAAATAGCAGCACCCAGTAGCTCTTTGGTATTTTAGGATTTTGTAAATGTTATGCAGTGTGTCCTGTGTCTTTGAAATAGTAGTTGTGTCTTTGAAATGTCTGTTGTGTATCTTTGAAATGTCTGTTGTGTGTCTT
Organism: Oncorhynchus kisutch; assembly: GCF_002021735.2. Lineage (NCBI taxonomy): Eukaryota > Metazoa > Chordata > Actinopteri > Salmoniformes > Salmonidae > Oncorhynchus > Oncorhynchus kisutch. Next base: position 85,249,380 of record NC_034190.2, read on the forward strand.
TGAAATGTCTGTTGTGTGTCTTTGAAATGTCCGTTGTGTGTCTTTGAAATGTCTATAAGCTACGTTATTGTATTACTCACATGGCCAGGGACAGGAGATGTAAATGAGCTATTTGTCTTAATCTAGTGTAATGCATACATCTAGTACAGGGTTCCTGAAGAGCTACCCTCCTGGAGGTTTTCTCTCCAACCCCAGTTGTAACTAACCTGATTCAGCTTATCAACCACCTAATAATTGGAGTCAAGGTGTACTAGAATAGTGTTGGAATGAAAACCTAGAGGACAGTAGCTCTCCAGGAACAGGGTTGGAGATAAAACCTAGAAGACAGTAGCTCTCCAGGAACAGGGTTGGAGTTAAAACCTACAGGACAGTAGCTCTCCAGGAACAGGGTTGGAGTTAAAACCTAGAGGACAGTAGCTCTCCAGGAACAGGGTTGGACTTAAAACCTACAGGAAGGTAGCTCTCCAGGAACAGGGTTGTAATTAAATCCTACAGGAAGGTAGCTCTCCAGGAACAGGGTTGGAATTAAAACCTACAGGAAGGTAGCTCTAGGAACAGGGTTGGAGTTAAAACCTTACAGGAAGGTAGCTCTCCAGGAACAGGGTTGGAGTTAAAACCTACAGGAAGGTAGCTCTCCAGGAACAGGGTTTGAGTTAAAACCTACAGGAAGGTAGCTCTCCAGGAACAGGGTTGGAGTTCAAACCTACAGGAAGGTAGCTCTCCAGGAACAGGGTTGGAGTTAAAACCTACAGGAAGGTAGCTCTCCAGGAACAGGGTTGGAGAGCCCTGAAATAGTTCATCTAGTATAATGCATAAATCTAGTGCAATGCATCACATTTCTTGTGAGATTTTATGTTTTAATTGTACGTGATCCCTGTCAAAACAAAAGGTGAGGAGCATGCAACAGAAGGAGGTGAGGAGCATGCAGTAGTAGGTGAGGATAAGTCCTTCAGACCAGGGTCAAATGCATAGTTCAAATACTTTCGATATTTGTGTGCTTGGTTTATTTGTTCAGACAATATGGAACCAGTGGTCCTAACAGTCTAAACTCGACAAGCTTAATCAAGCACACCTCATAAAATATGCATTTGATCCAAGTCTGTTCATCAATCCAACCACATAGGCGTTAGCCGATGTGAACTGACTAGCTAGTTAGCGGTGCGCGCTAGTGGCGTTCAGTCTGTGATGTTATCCACTACGAGACTTTGTAATAGTTGTTTCCTTTGCTCTGTAAAGACTGTGGTCTTTGTGAAGTGACAGTTAACGATGCTAGATGGTGGACAGTTGTTGATGTGTTCAGATGGTCCCTGGTTCAAGCCTGGGTTTGGGGCAAGAAGCGGGACGGAAGTAATGCTGTTGACCCAAGTCTGTTTATCCATCCTAGCATATACTGTACACTTTCTGGGGGAAAAAGGAACCCAAAATGGTTCTTTGGCTGTCCGTGTATGAGAACCATTTTGGGTTCCAGGGAGAACCCTCTGTGTAAAGGGTGCTACCTGGAACCCAAAAGGGTTCTACCTGGAATCCAAAAGGGTTCTACCTGGAAACCAAAAGGGTTCTAACTGGAACTAAAAGGGTGCTACATGTAACCCCTAAGGGTTCTACCTGGAACCCAAAATGATCCTAATTGGAACTAAAAGGGTTCTACCTGGAATCCAAAAGGGTTCTAACTGGAACTAAAACAGTTTTGCCTATAGGGACAGTCGAAGAACCCTTTTGAAACCCTTTGTCCTGAGAGTTTAAGGCTATTCCAGAATTCTCCTCTGTAACCCCGGGACTGCAGAAGGGCTTTGGTGTCACACAGCCCACTGAGCACACCACGTCGTTTCAACGTGGACATTGTGATGATATTTGGTAGAGACCTTGATCAATGACATTTCAACCTTTATTCACCCCACTCAAAAAGACAGACAGAAGTTTTTTGAATTCCCAATGACAATTAAATCAAATTTTATTTTATTGTACCGAATACAACAGGTGACATACCGTGAAATGCTTACTTACAAGCCCTGAACCAAAAATGCAATTCAAGAAATAGACGTAAGAAAGTATTTACTGAATAAACTGAAGTAAAAATGTAATAAAAAGATACACAATAAAATAACAATAATAATAACAATAATGTATACAGGGGGTACCGATACCGAGTCAATATACCGGGGTGCAGCTTAGTCGAGGTAATTGAGGTCATTTGTACATGTTTTTTTTCTACCTTTATTTAACTAGGCAAGTCAGTTAAGAACAAATTCTTATTTTCAATGACCGCCTAGGAACAGTGGGTTAACTGCCTGTTCAGGGGCAGAACGACATATTTGTACCTTGTCAGATTGGGGATTTGAACTTGCAACATTTCGGTTACTAGTCCAACGCTCTAAACACTAGGCTACCCTGCCGCCCCATGTAGGTAGGGGTAAAGTGACTATGCATAGATAATAAACAGGTTAGTCGAGGTAATTGAGGTCATTTGTACATGTAGGGAGGGGTAAAGTGACTATGATAATAAACAGGTTAGTCGAGGTAATTGAGGTCATTTGTACATGAAGGTAGGGGTAAAGTGACTATGCATAGATAATAAACAGAGAGTTGAAGCAGTGTAAAAACAAAGGGGGTCTATGTAAATAGTGGCCATTTGATTAATTGTTCTGCAGTCTTATCGCTTGGGGTTAAAATATGTTAATAAAGGAACCGTTTGGACCATTTGATTGGCTGTTCAGGAGTCTTATGGCTTTGGTTTAGAAGCTGTTTAGGAGCCTCTTGGACCTTTAATGTTTTCGCATTGACTGACCATCATGTCTTAAAGTAATGATGGACTGTCATTTCTCTTTGCTTATTTGAGCTGTTCTTGCCCTAATATGGACTTGGTCTTTTACCAAATAGGGCTGTCTTCTGTATAGCACTCCTACCTTGTCAAAATACAGCTGATTGCAGCTCTAGCCTTTAGCTTGGTGCGGATGTTGCCTGTTATCCATGGCTTCTGGTTGGGATATGTACGTACGGTCACTGTGGGGACAACGATGTCGATGCACTTATTGATGAATGCGATGACTGAGGTGATATACTCTTCAATGCCATTGGATGAATCTCTGAACATTTTCCAGTCTGTGTTAGCAAAACAGTCCTGTAGCGTAGCATCCGCATCATCTGACCAATTCCTTATTGAGCAAGTCACTGGTACTTCCTGCTTTAGCTTTTAATTGTAAGCAGGAGGATAGAATTATGGTCAGATTTGCCAAATGGAGGCAGAGCTTTGTATGCGTTTGTGTGTGTGTAGTAAAGGTGGTCTAGAGTTTTTTTCCCCTCTGGTTGCACATGTGACATGCTGTAGAAATGAGGTAAAACGGATTTAAGTTTGCCTGCTTAAAGTCCCCGGCCACTAGGAGCGACGCTTCTGGATGAGCATTGTCTTGTTTGCTTTTGGCCTTATACAGCTTTGGCCTTATACAGCTTTGGCCTTATACAGCTTTGGCCTTATACAGCTTTTGGCCTTATACAGCTGGTGGAGTGCGGTATTAGTGCCAGCATTGGTTTGTGGTGGTAAATAGACGGCTATGAATAAAATAGATGAGAACTCTCTCGGTATATAGTTTTGTCTACAGTTTTTCATGAGGTACTCTACCTCAGGCGAGCAATACCACGAGACTTCCTTAATATTGGACATCGCGCACCAGCTGTTATTGACAAATAGACACACACCTCCTGCCCCTCGTCTTACCAGACATAGCTGCTCTGGCCTGCCGATGCACGGAAAACCCAGCCAGCTCTATATTATCCGTGAAACATAAGATTGTACCGTTGGTAGGATAGCCTTGATCGTAGATCATCCAGTCTATTCTCCAGTGATTGCACATTGGCCAATAGGACACAGATGAAATATGGCAAACAATGCCATTCCTTTTAATTAATAAGTGGCAGTTTCTTATATGTATTGTGACAGTAGACACATTAGGGAAGCCATAGAAAAAGGAATCTGGTTGATATCTCATTCACTGCTCAATAGGGACGCATAGGAATGCAGAGCTTTCTAAATAAGAGTCCCTTCCTGATTGGATTTTTCTTAGGCTTTCGCCTGCAATATCAGTTCTGTTATACTCACAGACAATATTTTTACAGTTTTGGAAACTGTAGAGTGTTTTCTATCCTAAACTATCAATTATATGCATATTCTAGCATCTTGTCCTGACAAAATATCCCGTTTACTTTGGGAATGTTATTTTTCCAAAAAATGAAAATAGTGCCCCCTAGGTTCAAGAGGTTTTTAAGACCAAGAAAATTCCAATGTGAACAGCAAAAAGGTTTTATATGTAGCTACCAGTACTTTGTCTCCCCCATAAACCCAACTTCTTATCTTGCCCAATTTTTTTTAAGGAGTTTTGTTTACACACACCCCCTTGACAGTGGTTTACCCGCTAGCTGACAAATTCTCACAAGGCACCCCGAACTCTTCACGCAAATGACGGGGATTTGGCCCTGTTGTCGGGGAAACAATATACACTTTGAGTTGCACTTAATTAAAGAAAAAAAACTCTTCATCCAGTTCAAGATAAGTCATCTTTGTTCTGATATCCAGAAGCTTTTTTTGGTCATAAGAGACGGTAGCAGCAACATTATGTACAACAAAAAAAAACACAAAAAAAATACAACAAATAAATAAATAAATAGCAACAAAAAAAATTGTAGCGCGTAAAACGGCAGCCATTTTCCAGGTCTATCAGTATGCTTTCAACCATCTAAAATCACAACAACATTCAAATGGGAATACAATGTCAGATATTTTGTATTTATACTACAACTTGATGTGTTATCACTGTGCTTCATCTAATAGCAAAACCAAATGACCTGGATTACAGATGAGATTACATTAAAAGTACACGGTTTAAGTGATCAATGCTGTTGGAGATTCTTCAGATTGTTATAGTAATGCTGAAGATCTCCACAGACCTGTAACCTTTGCATGCTATCTTGAACATGCACACTTTCTGTGATTACAGAAGACATTTATAGCTGCAGTAACATTAAAATGTGCCCCAAAAAATGTATTGTTGATATTGTTGGATTCACATCTTCATCTCAAACAAAAAGTGTAAAATGTGGTTCATTCACTTCTCAATCAAAAGTTAAATAATTAGGACTAAATCAAGTTAATTCAGGCTTTAAATGCACTTTAAATATAGTTTGATTTGATTTAGTCCGATTCTTTAACTTTGATTGAGATGTGAATTAACCACATTTTACTTTGATAAATTTTTGCAAATATAATGTATTTTCCAAGTAGATTCCATGTCACAATACATTGATAAATTACGTTGAATCAACCAGTTCGTTGATTAAACGTAATCATTCGGGAAGGGCATCAGTATTTTTTAAGATGGATGGAAATAGAGTTAAATAGAGAGACACAGTGTGATTACGCCAGTCACACTCGTAACACCCCGACCCAGTGACTCAGTCCAGACTCAGTGTTTCCTCAACCCTCTCCTCAGAACCCCCAGCCAGTCCAACCTTCTCCTCAGAACCCCCAGCCAGTCCAACCTTCTCCTCAGAACCCCCAGCCAGTCCAACCTTCTCCTCAGAACCCCCAGCCAGTCCAACCTTCTCCTCAGAAACCCCAGCTAGTCCAACCTTCCCCTCAGAACCCCCAGCCAGTCCAACCTTCTCCTCAGAACCCCAAGCCAGTCCAACCCTCTCCTCAGAACCCCCAGCCAGTCCAACCTTCTCCTCAGAACCCCCAGCCAGTCCAACCTTCTCCTCAGGACCCCCAGCCAGTCCAACCTTCTCCTCAGAACCCCCTGCCAGTCCAACCCTCTCCTCAGAATCCCCAGCCAGTCCAACCTTCTCCTCAGAAACCCCAGCTAGTCCACCTTCTCCTCAGAACCCCCAGCCAGTCCAACCTTCTCCTCAGAACCCCCAGCCAGTCCAACCCTCTCCTCAGAACCCCCAGCCAGTCCAACCTTCTCCTCAGAACCCCCAGCCAGTCCAACCTTCTCCTCAGAACCCCCAGAACCCCAGGCCAGTCCAACCTTCTCCTCAGAACCCCCAGCCAGTCCAACCTTCTCCTCAGAAACCCCAGCCAGTCCAACACTCTCCTCAGAACCCCCAGCCAGTCCAAACTTCTCCTCAGAACCCCCAGCCAGTCCAACCTTCTCCTCAGAAGCCCCAGCTTTTTAACTCTGCATTGTTGGGAAAGGGCTAGAAAGTAAGCATTTCATGGTAAAGTCTGCACCTGTTGATTTGGCACGTTGAAGTAAAGTAACAAATAGCAAGGGCTTAGTGATGAGTGATTAGTTGACCAGTTGACCAGTTGAATCATGTGACCAGGTGAATCGGTTGAATCAGGTGTCCAGGTGAATCAGTTGAATCAGGTGAATCAGTTGAATCAGGTGAATCAGTTGAATCAGGTGAATCAGTTGTATCAGATGAATCAGATGAATCAGGTGAGCTTGGACTGGAAGTACTGTAACATGTAAAATATGTGGAACTGGCTGGAGGTTCTGGTGGAGAGGTTTAGGAAACACTGGATGATATCAGGTGGCTGTTTGTCAGACAGACTATGTGTTTTTCTCTCTCTCAGAGGCAGCAGTAGGCATCCAGCTGAACGTAGCAGACATCCTCCCTCCCAAGGAGAAGGTTACACCAATCCCAGAGGGCAGCGCCTTCTTCTGTCTCAGCAAGACCAACCCGTGAGTCTCGTACAAACACTCTAAACTAATCAACTATTTATTGAGTTTATACTAGAGGACTACTACTATTATACTATAGTAATACTACTATTATACTATAGTAATACTACTATTATACTAGTGGGCTACTACTATTATACTAGAGGACTACTACTATTATACTATAGTAATACTACTATTATACTATAGTAATACTACTATTATACTAGTGGGCTACTACTATTATACTAGAGGACTACTACTATTATACTATAGTAATACTACTATTATACTATAGTAATACTACTATTATACTAGTGGGCTACTACTATTATACTAGAGGACTACTACTATTATACTATAGTAATACTACTATTATACTATAGTAATACTACTATTATACTAGTGGGCTACTACTATTATACTAGTGGGCTACTACTATTATACTATAGTAATACTACTATTATACTATAGTAATACTACTATTATACTATAGTAATACTACTATTATACTAGTGGGCTACTACTATTATACTAGAGGACTACTACTATTATACTATAGTAATACTACTATTATACTATAGTAATACTACTATTATACTAGTGGGCTACTACTATTATACTAGAGGACTACTACTATTATACTATAGTAATACTACTATTATACTATAGTAATACTACTATTATACTATAGTAATACTACTATTATACTAGTGGGCTACTACTATTATACTAGAGGACTACTACTATTATACTATAGTAATACTACTATTATACTATAGTAATACTACTATTATACTAGAAGACTACTACTACTATACTAGAGGACTACTACTATTATACTATAGTAATACTACTATTATACTAGAGGACTACTACTATTATACTATAGTAATACTTTTATTATACTAGAATTATACTAGAGGACTACTACTATTACACTATAGTAATACTACTATTATACCAGTGGACTACTACTATTATACTATAGTAATACTACTATTATACTAGTGGGCTACTACTATTATACTATATTAATACTACTATTATACTAGAGGACTACTACTATTATACTATAGTAATACTACTATTATACTATAGTAATACTACTATTATACTATAGTAATACTACTATTATACTATAGTAATACTACTATTATACTATAGTAATACTACTATTATACTAGTGGGCTACTACTGTTATACTATAGTAATACTACTATTATACTATAGTAATACTACTATTATACTATAGTAATGCTACTATTATACTAGAGTAGTGCTACTATTATACTAGTGGGCTACTACTGTTATACTATAGTAATACTACTATTATACTATAGTAATACTACTATTATACTATAGTAATACTACTATTATACTAGAGGACTACTACTATTATACTAGTGGGCTACTACTGTTATACTATAGTAATACTACTATTATACTATAGTAATACTACTATTATACTATAGTAATACTACTATTATACTAGAGGACTACTACTATTATACTAGTGGGCTACTACTGTTATACTATAGTAATACTACTATTATACTATAGTAATACTACTATTATACTATAGTAATACTACTATTATACTAGAGGACTACTAAAATAAATGTGCATCTGATGAATTGTGAGCAGAGACTTTTTTTTCCTTTTCTGAAGGTTATTTAAATATAAAAAAGTAATATTAGACAATTAGGTTTGATCCCAGCTCTTCTGTTTAAGTTGAGACTGTGCTAGCCCACTGAGCTAAAGCCTAGGCATTATCTTTGGGAGCTAACACACGTCTTCAGGTCTTCGGTAAGGTTTCTTATCAAGGTCTTCAAATTATAATTATTGTTATTGTTTGTTTCTTCTTCAGGATCCGTCGGGGTTGCCACTTCCTGATCCACCACCACATCTTCTGCAATCTCATCCTGGTCTTCATCATCCTCAGCAGCTGCTCTTTGGCCGCAGAGGATCCCATCAGAGCACACTCCTTTAGGAACAATGTAAGTTACACACTCCTTTAGGAACAATGTAAGTTACACACTCCTTTAGGAACAATGTAAGTTACACACTCCTTTAGGAACAATAAGTTACACACTCCTTTAGGAACAATGGAAGTTACACACTCCTTTAGGAACAATGGAAGTTACACACTCCTTTAGGAACAATGGAAGTTACACACTCCTTTAGGAACAATGGAAGTTACACACTCCTTTAGGAACAATGTCAGTTACACACTCCTTCAGGAACAATGGAAGTTACACACTCCTTTAGGAACAATGGAAGTTACACACTCCTTTAGGAACAATAAGTTACACACTCCTTTAGGAACAATGGAAGTTACACACTCCTTTAGGAACAATGTAAGTTACACACTCCTTCAGGAACAATAACCCTTTTCTCCATAAATAATATGAATGTGCTTGAACTGATGTTCGTCAAGAAATAATGGTGGCAAACGCCCTGGGTAAACCGTTTAAAGACTGCAAGCGCACTAGAGCGAATTATAATACGTTTTCTTGAAAACGGGTGGTTTTTAAATGCATTCTAACGTGTACTTTGTTTGTGGAAGCGTATCAGTCGTGTCGAAGGTTTTACGCGTGCTCAGTTGTTGTGTCTCGAAGCGCTGCGCACGAGTAGAACTTTTAAATGGAAGTGATTGGAACTCCCCTTGGGTGCTTCTGTTATGGTGAAAATTTCACAACGCAACTAACATTAAATGTGGAGAATGATGTATTTGCGTGTGTTGGCCATCAAGCAACCTAATCATTTCTATGCCATTGTGGGCAACTGTAGGCTACCATTTGATACAATAAATATGCTAGAATGACTATCACTGGAGTGATTGCAAATCAATTTGTGCCAACGCATTTAATAAATAGCCTATAATTTCAGTGTATTGTTGTTGTAGCCTTGTGTTATTATGTAAATATTAATGGCCATGTTTAGTTAGTTGGATTGGTAGCAATTGTGGTTATGGTTACAGCTCTATCCAATTCCCAATCGGCTGTTGTTAGAATGCATTAGAGTGAAGGAAACAGTCAGTCAGATTAGGTTACAGGTGATCAGATGTTGTTAGAATGCATTAGGGTGAAGGAAACAGTCAGTCAGATTAGGTTACAGGTGATCAGCTGTTGTTAGAATGCATCAGAGTGAAGGAAACAATTAGTCAGATTAGGTTACAGGTGATCAGATGTTGTTAGAATGCATTAGGGTGAAGGAAACAGTCAGTCAGATTAGGTTACAGGTGATCAGATGTTGTTAGAATAAATTAGTCTGGCAATTTGAAGTAAGCAGGCTGCTAAATGGTTCAGTTTACATCCATCCGACATCTTGTCTAGGCTACTGTAGGCTATCTGAAATTAGATATAGACCTATCAGAGGCTATAAACAACCTGCATCTAGCTAAGCAAACCATGGCAAAGTTGAATTACAATCATCAACCCAGATTGTATTCAGAATTCTAGGCCTATTGAAATGACAAGTCAATCACGCACATAGGCCTTGCTATTTGCATTATCCATTCATAACGGTTTATTGTCCTAACTTCTGGCACAGAATAAGAAATCTCACAGTTTCTTTGAATTTGGAGTGTTTCCTACGCAGAGATCTCATGATCCGCTGTTCAACTTTCATCACTCAAACTCTCGGATCTATCTATAGTTATGTACATGCCCCCCAAAAAAGGGGGATTTATTTACAATCATAACAGTCAAGCGAGTTATATTCGACAATCATTGATGGAAAATGATCTGCCGAGTTCAATGAGGGCAAATTATATTTTACCTTGCGACATATTCAAATACCTATATTACGTCTAGTTATTATCTCGCAATAATTATTATTTTAATGGAAAACAGAATTTTGTTTCTTACGTCGTTACAAGTTGTCAACATTTATTGTTTTTTAAACCTCCTAATAACGTTAAACTTGCATATATTTTTTTAGAACATAATTTCTGGGATGGTAAAATAATTTCAACTGAAACATCTAAACCAGATCTGAGGTAAACAAGATAATGGAGCTATATATAAATATATACATATATAACTATATACATATATACATATATACATATATAACTATATACACATATAACTATATAAATATATAACTATATAAATATATAACTATATACATATATAACTATATACATATATAACTATATACATATATACATATATAACTATATACACATATAACTATATAAATATATACATATATAACTATATAAATATATACATATATAACTATATAAATATATAACTATATACATATATAACTATATACACATATAACTATATAAATATATACATATATAACTATATAAATATATAACTATATACATATATAACTATATACACATATAACTATATAAATATATACATATATAACTATATAAATATATAACTATATACATATATAACTATATACACATATAACTATATAAATATATAACTATATACATATATAACTATATACACATATAACTATATAAATATATACATATATAACTATATAAATATATACATATATAACTATATAAATATATACATATATAACTATATACACATATAACTATATAAATATATAACTATATACACATATAACTATATAAATATATAACTATATACATATATAACTATATACACATATAACTATATAAATATATACATATATAACTATATACACATATAACTATATAAATATATACATATATAACTATATACACATATAACTATATACATATATAACTATATACACATATAACTATATACACATATAACTATATAAATATATACATATATAACTATATAAATATATAACTATATACATATATAACTATATAAATATATACATATATAACTATATACACATATAACTATATAAATATATACATATATAACTATATACACATATAACTATATACATATATAACTATATACACATATAACTATATACATATATAACTATATACACATATAACTATATACATATATAACTATATACACATATAACTATATAAATATATACATATATAACTATATACACATATAACTATATAAATATATAACTATATAACTATATAAATATATAACTATATAAATATATAACTATATACATATATAACTATATAAATATAATTAACTATATAAATATATAAATATATAACTATATAACTATATAACTATATAAATATATAACTATATAACTATATAAATATATAACTATATAAATATATAACTATATAAATATATAACTATATAACTATATAACTATATAAATATATAACTATATAAATATATAACTATATAAATATATAACTATATAAATATATAACTATATAAATATATAACTATATACATATATAACTATATAAATATATAACTATATAACTATATAAATATATAACTATATACATATATACATATATAACTATATAACTATATAACTATATAAATATATAACTATATACATATATAACTATATAAATATATAACTATATAAATATATAACTATATAAATATATAACTATATAAATATATAACTATATACATATATAACTATATAAATATATAAATATATAACTATATACATATATAACTATATAAATATATAACTATATAACTATATAAATATATAACTATATACATATATACATATATACTATATAAATATATACATATATAACTATATAATATATACATATAACTATATACACATATAACTATATAAATATATACATATATAACTATATACACATATAACTATATAAATATATACATATATACACATATAACTATATAACTATATACATATATAACTATATAAATATATACATATATAACTATATACACATATAACTATATAAATATATACATATATACACATATAACTATATAACTATATACATATATAACTATATAAATATATACATATATAACTATATACACATATAACTATATAAATATATACATATATACACATATAACTATATAACTATATACATATATAACTATATAAATATATACATATATAACTATATACACATATAACTATATAAATATATACATATATAACTATATAAATATATACATATATAACTATATAAATATATACATATATAACTATATAAATATATACATATATAACTATATACACATATAACTATATAAATATATACATATATAACTATATACACATATAACTATATAAATATATACATATATACACATATAACTATATAACTATATACATATATAACTATATAAATATATACATATATAACTATATACACATATAACTATATAAATATATACATATATACACATATAACTATATAACTATATACATATATAACTATATAAATATATACATATATAACTATATACACATATAACTATATAAATATATACATATATACACATATAACTATATAACTATATACATATATAACTATATAATATATACATATATAACTATATACACATATAACTATATAAATATATACATATATACACATATAACTATATACTATATACATATATAACTATATAAATATATACATATATAAACTATATACACATATAACTATATAAATATATACATATATACACATATAACTATATAAATATATACATATATAACTATATAAATATATACATATATAACTATATAACTATATAACTATATACATATATACATATACACATATAACTATATAACTATATACATATATACATATACACATATAACTATATAACTATATACATATATACATATACACATATATAAACATATGCATATATACATATATACATATAATACCATATTGAGAACAAACAACCACCAATAAAAACTAGAGTGTCAAGGAGAAGAAAAAAAATCTAAAAATGTCGTGTCATCGGGCCCCCATTGATTTGGTTATAATAGTGGAGTCACTCAGATAGCACAAGGATAACTCTGTCATTGCAGGAAATTAGCTTTAAAACAGCTAAATGTTGTCTCTGGGTCCAGTCTTGTTCTGATCTACAGGAACACACAGCCCTGACTAAGAACAGAAACACTGGGTTCAGACCTGACCTCACACAACCAGTCACCAGGCTCCCTGAGCAACACACACACACACACACACACACACACCACACACACACACACACACAGAGAGAGAGAGAGAGAGAAGCAGCTGCCCTGATTGCACATTTGGTTCAGTCATCATGCTAGACGTGCCAATTACAGCCAGCTGAGGAAGGACCGTCTTGTAACGTACAATCAGAGAATCAGTGGGCGCGTTCCAGACTGTCTTGTAATGTACAATCAGAGAATCAGTGGGCGCGTTCCAGACTGTCTTGTAACGTACAATCAGAGAATCAGTGGGCGCGTTCCAGACTGTCTTGTAACGTACAATCAGAGAATCAGTGGGCGCGTTCCAGACTGTCTTGTAACGTACAATCAGAGAATCAGTGTACGCGTCCCAGACTGTCTTGTAACGTACAATCAGAGAATCAGTGTACGCGTTCCAGACTGTCTTGTAACGTACAATCAGAGAATCAGTGGGCGCGTTCCAGACTGTCTTGTAATGTACAATCAGAGAATCAGTGGACGCGTTCCAGACTGTCTTGTAACGTACAATCAGAGAGTCAGTGGGTGCGTTCCAGACTGTCTTGTAACGTACAATCAGAGAGTCAGTGGGTGCGTTCCAGACTATCTTGTAAAGGACAATCAGCAGCCCCACAAGGAGGCAGAGAAGGTAGTGGGGTGTGTTTAAGGGAGGAAGTGGGCACTTTTCCAGGATGCCTACAGTGTAGACTCTTTGCCCAAAGTAAATGATCAGATTGTTCAATCATATTAATTTGATTCCTGGAATTTCGAAAATATATTTGATACCCTGTCTTTGTGTCCTCTCTACCCTACAGGTTCTGGGCTATGCAGACTATGCCTTCACCTCTATATTCACAGTGGAGATTATACTGAAGGTAATGAAACATTAAAGGGGACTGTTTGTCACTATGAAGTGTTATAGATTTGTTATGAAATATGAGGGTACATAGCGCACAGTAGGAGCACTGTGAAACAGTGGCTGCACATCCCAAATGGCACCCTATTCCTTCCATCGTGCACTATGTAGGGAATAGGGTGCCATAGGGCTCTGGTCTAAAGTAGTGCACTATATAGGGAATAGGGTGCCATAGGGCTCTGGTCTAAGGTAGTACACTATATAGGGAATAGGGTGCCATAGGGCTCTGGTCTTAAGTAGTGCACTATATAGGGAATAGGGTGCCATAGGGCTCTGGTCTAAAGTAGTGCACTACCACATCACCACTAAGCTCACATTTGATTATGTTCCCTGTCCTAACACTCCTGTTCTCTTTTTTCCTCCTCCTCCACCCGCCCACCTAATCTTTCTCCTCTTTCAAACCTCCTCCTCCTCCCCATCTACCCCGTCCTCCTCATCCTACCCACCTAATCTTCCTCCTCTTCCCCAAATACCTCCCCCTCCTCCTCCTCCTCCCCCACCTCCTCATCCTCCACCTCCTCCTCATCCTCATCCTCCTCCACCGCCTCCCTCTCCTCCTCATCCTCTACCTCCTCCCCCTCCACCTCCTCCTCCTCATCCACCTCCTCCTCCTCCTCCCTTATCCTCCTCCTGCTCCTGCTCCTCCTCATCCTCCACCTCCTCCCCCTCCTGTTTATCCTCCTCCTCCCCTCCTAATCCTCCTCTTCCTCCTCCACCTCCTCCTCTACCTCCTCCACCTCCTCCTCATCCTCATCCTCCTCCACCGCCTCCCTCTCCTCCTCATCCTCCACCTCCTCCCCCTCCACCTCCTCCTCCTCATCCACCTCCTCCTCCTCCCCTCCTAATCCTCCTCTTCCTCCTCCCCATCCTCCTCCTCCTACTCTTCCTCCTCCCCCTCCACCTCATCTTCCTCCACCTCCCCCTCCACCTCCTCCTCGTCATCTTCCTCCTCCTCCTCCTCCTCCTCTAGATGACGGTTCATGGAGCATTCCTCCATCAAGGTTCATTCTGTAGGAACTGGTTCAATCTGTTGGATCTCCTGGTGGTCTCTGTGTCTCTGATCTCCTTCTTCCTACAGTGAGTCTCAATTAAACTTCTGTACGTTAGGCCTCATAGCCTTAGCCTAGCATGTCCACTGTATACAACGTTAGGCATCATAGCCTTAGCCTAGCATGTCCACTGTATACAATGTTAGGCATCATAGCCTTAGCCTAGCATGTCCACTGTATACAATGTTAGGCCTCATAGCCTTAGCCTAGCATGTCCACTATATACAACGTTAGGCCTCATAGCCTTAGCCTAGCATGTCCACTGTATACAACGTTAGGCATCATAGCCTTAGCCTAGCATGTCCACTGTATACAATGTTAGGCATCATAGCCTTAGCCTAGCATGTCCACTGTATACAACGTTAGGCATCATAGCCTTAGCCTAGCATGTCCACTGTATAAGCACTGAGCACCATTACCACGCCCGTATGTTCTGGTCATACATACAGTGCATTCAGAAAGTAGTCAGCCCCCTTCACCTTTTCCACATTTTGTTACTTTACAGCCTTATTCTAAAATGAATATTTTTCGTTTTCTGTCATCAATCTACACACAATACCCCATAATGGCAAAGCAAATGTATTCAAATAAAAAAACGGAAATATTACATTTACGTAAGTATTCAGACCCTTTACTCAGTACTTTGTTGAAGCACCTTTGTCAGCGATTACAGCTTTGAGTCTTCTTGGGTATGACGCTACAAGCTTGGCACACCTGTATTTGGGGAGTTTCTCCCATTCTTCTCTGCAGATGTTTCTTCACTTCAGGTGTTTCTACAACTTGATTGGAGTCCACCTGTGGTAAATTCAAATAATTGGACATGATTTGGAAAGGCACACACCTGTCAGTAAAAGGCACATGACAGCCCACTTGGAGTTTGCCAAAAGGCTCCTAAAGGACTCTCAGACCATGCGAAACAAGTTTCTCTGGTATAATGAAACCAACCAAGCGGCACATCCGGAGGAAACCTGACACCGTCCCTACGGTGAAGCATGGTGGTGGCCCGCATCAGACTCGTCAGGATTGAAGGAAATGGGAAAGAAGTAAAGTACAGAGAGATCCTTGATGAAAATGTTCTCCAGAGCGCTCAGGACCTCAGGTTCATCTTCCAACAGGACAACGATGTCATACTTCTTTTAATGGAAGAACGAAACACTGAACAAAACTAATACAAAACAACAAACCGAACCGTGAAGCTAATATGGCTAGTGCAGAACAGGCAACTAAACATAGACTAAGAACCCACAAACTACCCAAGGAATATGGCTACCTAAATATGGTTCCCAATCAGAGACAACGATAAACAGCTGCCTCTGATTGAGAACCAATCCAGGCAACCATAGACATACAAACACCTAGACTTACAAAAAACCCTAGATATACAAAAAAAAATAGACAATTCAAAAACTAAACAAACCAGCCGTGTCACACCCTGACCTAACCAAAGATAACTAAGGTCAGGGCGTGACAAACGACTTTAAGCACAAAGCCCAGACAATGCAGCAAAGCAGCAACGCTCCACATCCAACCTGACAGAGCTTGAGACGATCTGCAGAGAAGAATGTACAGGTGTACCAAGCTGGTAGCGTCAAACCCAAGAAGACTCAAGGCTGTAATCGCTACCAAAGGTGATTCAACAAAGTACTGAGTGAAGGGTCTAAATACTTATGTAAATGTGATATTTCCGCGGGGAGTTTTTATAATCTCTCCAGCCTTCATCTCTCAGCTTTTTACTGAAACCGGAAAACGTTTTGTTATTGTAGCAACTGCTGATAAAGGCTGTAGAACACACCAGCTATCTGAGTGAAGAACCACATCAGTACTCCTACCTGTTCTGAGATCAGTACTCACACCAGCTATCTGAGTGAAGAACCACATCAGTACTCCTACCTGTTCTGAGATCAGTACTCACACCAGCTATCTGAGTGAAGAACCACATCAGTTCTCCTACCTGTTCTGAGATCAGTACTCACACCAGCTATCTGAGTGAAGAACCACATCAGTACTCCTACCTGTTCTGAGATCAGTACTCACACCAGCTATCTGAGTGAAGAACCACATCAGTACTCCTACCTGTTCTGAGATCAGTACTCACACCAGCTATCTGAGTGAAGAACCACATCAGTACTCCTACCTGTTCTGAGATCAGTACTCACACCAGCTATCTGAGTGAAGAACCACATCAGTTCTCCTACCTGTTCTGAGATCAGTACTCACACCAGCTATCTGAGTGAAGAACCACATCAGTACTCCTACCTGTTCTGAGATCAGTACTCACACCAGCTATCTGAGTGAAGAACCACATCAGTACTCCTACCTGTTCTGAGATCAGTACTCACACCAGCTATCTGAGTGAAGAACCACATCAGTACTCCTACCTGTTCTGAGATCAGTACTCACACCAGCTATCTGAGTGAAGAACCACATCAGTACTCCTACCTGTTCTGAGATCAGTACTCACACCAGCTATCTGAGTGAAGAACCACAGCAGTTCTCCTACCTGTTCTGAGATCAGTACTCACACCAGCTATCTGAGTGAAGAACCACATCAGTACTCCTACCTGTTCTGAGATCAGTACTCACACCAGCTATCTGAGTGAAGAACCACATCAGTACTCCTACCTGTTCTGAGATCAGTACTCACACCAGCTATCTGAGTGAAGAACCACATCAGTTCTCCTACCTGTTCTGAGATCAGTACTCACACCAGCTATCTGAGTGAAGAACCACATCAGTTCTCCTACCTGTTCTGAGATCAGTACTCACACCAGCTATCTGAGTGAAGAACCACATCAGTTCTCCTACCTGTTCTGAGATCAGTACTCACACCAGCTATCTGAGTGAAGAACCACATCAGTTCTCCTACCTGTTCTGAGATCAGTACTCACACCAGCTATCTGAGTGAAGAACCACATCAGTTCTCCTACCTGTTCTGAGATCAGTACTCACACCAGCTATCTGAGTGAAGAACCACATCAGTACTCCTACCTGTTCTGAGATCAGTACTCACACCAGCTATCTGAGTGAAGAACCACATCAGTACTCCTACCTGTTCTGAGATCAGTACTCACACCAGCTATCTGAGTGAAGAACCACAGCAGTTCTCCTACCTGTTCTGAGATCAGTACTCACACCAGCTATCTGAGTGAAGAACCACAGCAGTTCTCCTACCTGTTCTGAGATCAGTACTCACACCAGCTATCTGAGTGAAGAACCACAGCAGTTCTCCTACCTGTTCTGAGATCAGTACTCACACCAGCTATCTGAGTGAAGAACCACAGCAGTTCTCCTACCTGTTCTGAGATCAGTACTCACACCAGCTATCTGAGTGAAGAACCACATCAGTACTCCTACCTGTTCTGAGATCAGTACTCACACCAGCTATCTGAGTGAAGAACCACAGCAGTTCTCCTACCTGTTCTGAGATCAGTACTCACACCAGCTATCTGAGTGAAGAACCACATCAGTACTCCTACCTGTTCTGAGATCAGTACTCACACCAGCTATCTGAGTGAAGAACCACCTCAGTTCTCCTACCTGTTCTGAGATCAGTACTCACACCAGCTATCTGAGTGAAGAACCACATCAGTACTCCTACCTGTTCTGAGATCAGTACTCACACCAGCTATCTGAGTGAAGAACCACATCAGTACTCCTACCTGTTCTGAGATCAGTACTCACACCAGCTATCTGAGTGAAGAACCACATCAGTACTCCTACCTGTTCTGAGATCAGTACTCACACCAGCTATCTGAGTGAAGAACCACAGCAGTTCTCCTACCTGTTCTGAGATCAGTACTCACACCAGCTATCTGAGTGAAGAACCACAGCAGTTCTCCTACCTGTTCTGAGATCAGTACTCACACCAGCTATCTGAGTGAAGAACCACATCAGTTCTCCTACCTGTTCTGAGATCAGTACTCACACCAGCTATCTGAGTGAAGAACCACAGCAGTTCTCCTACCTGTTCTGAGATCAGTACTCACACCAGCTATCTGAGTGAAGAACCACATCAGTTCTCCTACCTGTTCTGAGATCAGTACTCACACCAGCTATCTGAGTGAAGAACCACAGCAGTTATCCTACCTGTTCTGAGATCAGTACTCACACCAGCTATCTGAGTGAAGAACCACATCAATTCTCCTACCTGTTCTGAGTTCAGTACTCACACCAGCTATCTGAGTGAAGAACCACATCAGTTATCCTACCTGTTCTGAGATCAGTACTCACACCAGCTATCTGAGTGAAGAACCACATCAGTACTCCTACCTGTTCTGAGATCAGTACTCACACCAGCTATCTGAGTGAAGAACCACCTCAGTTCTCCTACCTGTTCTGAGATCAGTACTCACACCAGCTATCTGAGTGAAGAACCACAGCAGTTCTCCTACCTGTTCTGAGATCAGTACTCACACCAGCTATCTGAGTGAAGAACCACATCAGTACTCCTACCTGTTCTGAGATCAGTACTCACACCAGCTATCTGAGTGAAGAACCACATCAGTTCTCCTACCTGTTCTGAGATCAGTACTCACACCAGCTATCTGAGTGAAGAACCACATCAGTTCTCCTACCTGTTCTGAGATCAGTACTCACACCAGCTATCTGAGTGAAGAACCACATCAGTTCTCCTACCTGTTCTGAGATCAGTACTCACACCAGCTATCTGAGTGAAGAACCACAGCAGGTCTCCTACCTGTTCTGAACTCAGTACTCCTACCTGTTCTGAAATCAGTACTCCTACCTGTTCTGTAATCAGTACTCCTACCTGTTCTGAGATCAGTACTCACACCAGCTATCTGAGTGAAGAACCACCTCAGTTCTCCTACCTGTTCTGAGATCAGTACTCACACCAGCTATCTGAGTGAAGAACCACAGCAGTTCTCCTACCTGTTCTGAGATCAGTACTCACACCAGCTATCTGAGTGAAGAACCACATCAGTACTCCTACCTGTTCTGAGATCAGTACTCACACCAGCTATCTGAGTGAAGAACCACATCAGTTCTCCTACCTGTTCTGAGATCAGTACTCACACCAGCTATCTGAGTGAAGAACCACATCAGTTCTCCTACCTGTTCTGAGATCAGTACTCACACCAGCTATCTGAGTGAAGAACCACATCAGTTCTCCTACCTGTTCTGAGATCAGTACTCACACCAGCTATCTGAGTGAAGAACCACAGCAGGTCTCCTACCTGTTCTGAACTCAGTACTCCTACCTGTTCTGAAATCAGTACTCCTACCTGTTCTGTAATCAGTACTCCTACCTGTTCTGAGATCAGTACTCACACCAGCTATCTGAGTGAAGAACCACATCAGTTATCCTACCTGTTCTGAGATCAGTACTCACACCAGCTATCTGAGTGAAGAACCACAGCAGGTCTCCTACCTGTTCTGAACTCAGTACTCCTACCTGTTCTGAAATCAGTACTCCTACCTGTTCTGTAATCAGTACTCCTACCTGTTCTGAAATCAGTACTCCTACCTGTTCTGAAATCAGTACTCCTACCTGTTCTGAAATCAGTACTCCTACCTGTTCTGAACTCAGTACTCCTACCTGTTCTGAAATCAGTACTCCTACCTGTTCTGAAATCAGTACTCCTACCTGTACCTGTCTGAAATCAGTACTCCTACCTGTTCTGAAACCAGTTCTCCTACCTGTTCTGAAATCAGTTCTCCTACCTGTTCTGAAATCAGTTCTCCTACCTGTTCTGAAATCAGTACTCCTACCTGTTCTGAAATCAGTTCTCCTACCTGTTCTGAAATCAGTTCTCCTACCTGTTCTGAAATCAGTACTCCTACCTGTTCTGAAGGAGGATAACCTTGTGACTCTCTCTCTCTCTCCCTGTTTCTCTCTCTCTCTCTGTTTCTCTCTCTCTCTCTCTCTCTCTCTCTATCTCTCTCTACTCTCTCTCTCTCTCTCTACTCTCTCTCTCTACTCTCTCTCTCTCTCTTTCTCTCTCTCTCTCTCTCTCTCTCTCTCTCTGTCTCTCTCTCTCTCTCTCTCTCTCTCTCTCTCTCTCGCTCTCTCTCTCTCTCTCTCTCTCTCTCTCACTCTCTCTCTCTCTCTCCCTGTTCTCTCAATTAAATTCAATTCAATTCAGGGCTTTATTGGCATGATACAACATGTGTTAACATTGCCAAAGCAAGTGAGGTAGATAATATATAAAGTTAATATATAAAGTGAAATAAACAATAAAAATTAACAGTAAACATCAAACATACAGAAGTTTCAAAACAATAAGACATTACAAATGTCATATTATATATATATACAGTGTTTTAACAATGTACTCTCTCTCCCTGTTCTCTCTCTCGCTCTCTCTCTCTCTCTCCCTGTTCTCTCTCTCTCTCTCTCTCTCTCTCTCTCTTTATCCGCAGTTCGAGTGCCATCTCTGTGGTTCAAGATTCTCAGGGTACTCAGAGTACTCAG
>NC_034190.2:85271631-85281631 GCF_002021735.2 Oncorhynchus kisutch
AATCAACCAACATAGCGCTGCTACTAGAATGTTAATGACCTCACCTGGTTTGAGACACTAATCAACCAACATAGCGCTGCTACTAGAATGTTAATGAACTCCCCTGGTTTGAGACACTAAATCAACCAATATAGCGCTGCTACTAGAATGTTAATGAACTCACCTGGTTTGATACACGAAATCAACCAACATAGCGCTGCTACTAGAATGTTAATGAACTCACCTGGTTTGAGACACTAAATCAACCAACATAGCGCTGCTACTAGAATGTTAATGAACTCACCTGGTTTGAGACACTAAATCAACCAACATAGCGCTGCTACTAGAATGTTAATGAACTCACCTGGTTTGAGACACTAAATCAACCAACATAGTGCTGCTACTAGAATGTTAATGAACTCACCTGGTTTGAGACACTAAATCAACCAACATAGCGCTGCTACTAGAATGTTAATGAACTCACCCGGTTTGAGACACTAAATCAACCAACATAGAGCTGCTACTAGAATGCTAATGAAATCACCTGGTTTGAGACACTAAATCAACCAACATAGCGCTGCTACTAGAATGTTAATGAACTCACCTGGTTTGAGACACTAAATCAACCAACATAGCGCTGCTACTAGAATGTTAATGAACTCACCTGGTTTGAGACACTAAATCAACCAATATAGCGCTGCTACTAGAATGTTAATGAACTCACCTGGTTTGAGACACGAAATCAACCAACATAGCGCTGCTACTAGAATGTTAATGAACTCACCTGGTTTGAGACACTAAATCAACCAACATAGCGCTGCTACTAGAATGTTAATGAACTCACCTGGTTTGAGACACTAAATCAACCAATATAGCGCTGCTACTAGAATGTTAATGAACTCACCTGGTTTGAGACACTAAATCAACCAACATAGCGCTGCTACTAGAATGTTAATGAACTCACCTGGTTTGAGACACTAAATCAACCAACATAGTGCTGCTACTAGAATGTTAATGAACTCACCTGGTTTGAGACACTAAATCAACCAACATAGCGCTGCTACTAGAATGTTAATGAACTCACCCGGTTTGAGACACTAAATCAACCAACATAGAGCTGCTACTAGAATGCTAATGAAATCACCTGGTTTGAGACACTAAATCAACCAACATAGCGCTGCTACTAGAATGTTAATGAACTCACCTGGTTTGAGACACTAAATCAACCAACATAGCGCTGCTACTAGAATGTTAATGAACTCACCTGGTTTGAGACACTAAATCAACCAATATAGCGCTGCTACTAGAATGTTAATGAACTCACCTGGTTTGAGACACGAAATCAACCAACATAGCGCTGCTACTAGAATGTTAATGAACTCACCTGGTTTGAGACACTAAATCAACCAACATAGCGCTGCTACTAGAATGTTAATGAACTCACCTGGTTTGAGACACTAAATCAACCAACATAGCGCTGCTACTATAATGTTAATGAACTCACCTGGTTTGAGACACTAAATCAACCAACATAGCGCTGCTACTAGAATGTTAATGAACTCACCTGGTTTGAGACACTAAATCAACCAATATAGCGCTGCTACTAGAATGTTAATGAACTCACCTGGTTTGAGACACTAAATCAACCAACATAGCGCTGCTACTAGAATGTTAATGAACTCACCTGGTTTGAGACACTAAATCAACCAATATAGCGCTGCTACTAGAATGTTAATGAACTCACCTGGTTTGAGACACTAAATCAACCAACATAGCGCTGCTACTAGAATGTTAATGAACTCACCTGGTTTGAGACACTAAATCAACCAACATAGCGCTGCTACTAGAATGTTAATGAACTCACCTGGTTTGAGACACTAAATCAACCAACATAGCGCTGGTACTAGAATGTTAATGAACTCACCTGGTTTGAGACACTAAATCAACCAACATAGCGCTGCTACTAGAATGTTAATGAACTCACCTGGTTTGAGACACTAAATCAACCAACATAGCGCTGCTACTAGAATGTTAATGAACTCACCTGGTTTGAGACACTAAATCAACCAACATAGCGCTGCTACTAGAATGTTAATGAACTCACCTGGTTTGATACACGAAATCAACCAACATAGCGCTGCTACTAGAATGTTAATGAACTCACCTGGTTTTCAGACACTAAATCAACCAACATAGCGCTGCTACTAGAATGTTAATGAACTCACCCGGTTTGAGACACTAAATCAACCAACATAGCGCTGCTACTAGAATGTTAATGAACTCACCTGGTTTGAGACACTAAATCAACCAACATAGCGCTGCTACTAGAATGTTAATGAACTCACCTGGTTTGAGACACTAAATCAACCAATATAGCGCTGCTACTAGAATGTTAATGAACTCACCTGGTTTGAGACACTAAATCAACCAACATAGCGCTGCTACTAGAATGTTAATGAACTCACCTGGTTTGAGACACTAAATCAACCAACATAGCGCTGCTACTAGAATGTTAATGAACTCACCTGGTTTGAGACACTAAATCAACCAACATAGCGCTGCTACTAGAATGTTAATGAACTCACCTGGTTTGAGACACTAAATCAACCAACATAGCGCTGCTACTAGAATGTTAATGAACTCACCCGGTTTGAGACACTAAATCAACCAACATAGCGCTGCTACTAGAATGTTAATGAACTCACCTGGTTTGAGACACTAAATCAACCAACATAGCGCTGCTACTAGAATGTTAATGAACTCACCTGGTTTGAGACACTAAATCAACCAACATAGCGCTGCTACTAGAATGTTAATGAACTCACCTGGTTTGAGACACTAAATCAACCAACATAGCGCTGCTACTAGAATGTTAATGAACTCACCTGGTTTGAGACACTAAATCAACCAACATAGCGCTGCTACTAGAATGTTAATGAACTCACCTGGTTTGAGACACTAAATCAACCAATATAGCGCTGCTACTAGAATGTTAATGAACTCACCTGATTTGAGACACTAAATCAACCAACATAGCGCTGCTACTAGAATGTTAATGAACTCACCTGGTTTGAGACACTAAATCAACCAACATAGCGCTGCTACTAGAATGTTAATGAACTCACCTGGTTTGAGACACTAAATCAACCAACATAGCGCTGCTACTAGAATGTTAATGAACTCACCTGGTTTGAGACACTAAATCAACCAACATAGCGCTGGTACTAGAATGTTAATGAACTCACCTGGTTTGAGACACTAAATCAACCAACATAGCGCTGCTACTAGAATGTTAATGAACTCACCTGGTTTGAGACACTAAATCAACCAACATAGCGCTGCTACTAGAATGTTAATGAACTCACCTGGTTTGAGACACTAAATCAACCAACATAGCGCTGCTACTAGAATGTTAATGAACTCACCTGGTTTGATACACGAAATCAACCAACATAGCGCTGCTACTAGAATGTTAATGAACTCACCTGGTTTTCAGACACTAAATCAACCAACATAGCGCTGCTACTAGAATGTTAATGAACTCACCTGGTTTTCAGACACTAAATCAACCAACATAGCGCTGCTACTAGAATGTTAATGAACTCACCCGGTTTGAGACACTAAATCAACCAACATAGCGCTGCTACTAGAATGTTAATGAACTCACCTGGTTTGAGACACGAAATCAACCAACATAGCGCTGCTACTAGAATGTTAATGAACTCACCTGGTTTGAGACACTAAATCAACCAACATAGCGCTGCTACTAGAATGTTAATGAACTCACCTGGTTTGAGACACTAAATCAACCAATATAGCGCTGCTACTAGAATGTTAATGAACTCACCTGGTTTGATACACGAAATCAACCAACATAGCGCTGCTACTAGAATGTTAATGAACTCACCTGGTGTGAGACACTAAATCAACCAACATACTCCCTCTCCTCCCACCCTCCTACCTTCCCACTACTCCCTCTCCTCCCACCCTCCTATCTTCCCACTACTCCCTCTCCTCCCACCCTCCTATCTTCCCACTACTCCCTCTCCTCCCACCCTCCTATCTTCCCACTACTCCCTCTCCTCCCACCCTCCTATCTTCCCACTACTCCCTCTCCTCCCACCCTCCTATCTTCCCACTACTCCCTCTCCTCCCACCCTCCTACCCTCCCACTACTCCCTCTCCTCCCACCCCCGTACCCTCCCACTACTCCCTCTCCTCCCACCCTCCTACCCTCCCACTCTCCCTCTCCTCCCACCCCCCTACCCTCCCACTACTCCCTCTCCTCCCACCCTCCTACCCTCCGACTACTCCCTCTCCTCCCACCCCCCTACCCTCCCACTACTCCCTCTCCTAACCACTAGGCTACCTGCCGCCCCTACACTCTAACCACTAGGCTACCTGCCGCCCCTACACTCTAACCACTAGGCTACCTGCCGCCCCTACACTCTAACCACTAGGCTACCTGCCGCCTCTACACTCTTACCACTAGGCTACCTGCCGCCCCTACACTCTAACCACTAGGCTACCCTGCCGCCCCTCCACTCTAACCACTAGGCTACCTGCTGCCTCTACACTCTAACCACTAGGCTACCTGCCGCCCATACACTCTAACCATTAGGCTACCTGCTGCCTCTACACTCTAACCACTAGGCTACCTGCCACCCCTACACTCTAACCACTAGGCTACCTGCTGCCTCTACACTCTAACCACTAGGCTACCTGCCCCCCCTACACTCTAACCACTAGGCTACCTGCTGCCTCTACACTCTAACCACTAGGCTACCTGCCACCCCTACACTCTAACCACTAGGCTACCTGCCACCCCTACACTCTAACCACTAGGCTACCTGCTGCCCCTACACTCTAACCACTAGGCTACCTGCCGCCCCTACACTCTAACCACCTAGGCTACCTGCCACCCCTACACTCTAACCACTAGGCTACCTGCTGCCTCTACACTCTAACCACTAGGCTACCTGCCGCCTCTACACTCTAACCACTAGGCTACCTCCCGCCTCTACACTCTTACCACTAGGCTACCTGCCGCCCCTACACTCTAACCACTAGGCTACCCTGCTGCCCCTCCACTCTAACCACTAGGCTACCTGCTGCCTCTACACTCTAACCACTAGGCTACCTGCCGCCCATACACTCTAACCACTAGGCTACCTGCTGCCTCTACACTCTAACCACTAGGCTACCTGCCACCCCTACACTCTAACCACTAGGCTACCTGCTGCCTCTACACTCTAACCACTAGGCTACCTGCCCCCCCTACACTCTAACCACTAGGCTACCTGCTGCCTCTACACTCTAACCACTAGGCTACCTGCCACCCCTACACTCTAACCACTAGGCTACCTGCTGCCTCTACACTCTAACCACTAGGCTACCTGCCCCCCTACACTCTAACCTCTAGGCTACCTGCTGCCTCTACACTCTAACCACTAGGCTACCTGCCACCCCTACACTCTAACCACTAGGCTACCTGCTGCCTCTACACTCTAACCACTAGGCTACCTGCCGTCCCTACACTCTAACCACTAGGCTACCCTGCTGCCTCTACACTCTAACCACTAGGCTACCTGCCACCCCTACACTCTAACCACTAGGCTACCTGCTGCCTCTACACTCTAACCACTAGGCTACCTGCCCCCCTACACTCAAACCACTAGGCTACCTGCTGCCTCTACACTCTAACCACTAGGCTACCTGCCACCCCTACACTCTAACCACTAGGCTACCTGCCCCCCCTACACTCTAACCTCTAGGCTACCTGCTGCCTCTACACTCTAACCACTAGGCTACCTGCCACCCCTACACTCTAACCACTAGGCTACCTGCTGCCTCTACACTCTAACCACTAGGCTACCTGCCGCCCCTACACTCTAACCACTAGGCTACCTGCTGCCTCTACACTCTAACCACTAGGCTACCTGCCGCCCCTACACTCTAACCACTAGGCTACCTGCCGCCCCTACACTCTAACCACTAGGCTACCTGCCACCCCTACACTCTAACCACTAGGCTACCTGCTGCCCCTACACTCTAACCACTAGGCTACCTGCCGCCCCTACACTCTAACCACTAGGCTACCTGCCGCCCCTACACTCTAACCACTAGGCTACCTGCCACCCCTACACTCTAACCACTAGGCTACCTGCTGCCCCTACACTCTAACCACTAGGCTACCTGCCGCCCCTACACTCTAACCACTAGGCTACCTGCCACCCCTACACTCTAACCACTAGGCTACCTGCCGCCTCTACACTCTAACCACTAGGCTACCTGCCGCCTCTACACTCTAACCACTAGGCTACCTGCCGCCTCTACACTCTTACCACTAGGCTACCTGCCGCCCCTACACTCTAACCACTAGGCTACCCTGCCGCCCCTCCACTCTAACCACTAGGCTACCTGCTGCCTCTACACTCTAACCACTAGGCTACCTGCCGCCCATACACTCTAACCACTAGGCTACCTGCTGCCTCTACACTCTAACCACTAGGCTACCTGCCACCCCTACACTCTAACCACTAGGCTACCTGCTGCCTCTACACTCTAACCACTAGGCTACCTGCCCCCCCTACACTCTAACCACTAGGCTACCTGCTGCCTCTACACTCTAACCACTAGGCTACCTGCCACCCCTACACTCTAACCACTAGGCTACCTGCTGCCTCTACACTCTAACCACTAGGCTACCTGCCCCCCCTACACTCTAACCTCTAGGCTACCTGCTGCCTCTACACTCTAACCACTAGGCTACCTGCCACCCCTACACTCTAACCACTAGGCTACCTGCTGCCTCTACACTCTAACCACTAGGCTACATGCCGTCCCTACACTCTAACCACTAGGCTTCCCTGCCGCCCCTACACTCTAACCACTAGGCTACCTGCCTCCTCTACACTCTAACCACTAGGCTACCTGCCACCTCTACACTGTAACCACTAGGCTACCTGCCACCTCTACACTCTAACCACTAGGCTACCTGCCCCTCCACTCTAACCACTAGGCTACCTGTCGCCCCTCCACTCTAACCACTAGGCCACCTGCCACCTCTACACTCTAACCACTAGGCTACCTGCCGCCTCTACACTCTAACCACTAGGCTACCTGCCGCCCCTACACTCTAACCACTAGGCTACCTGTCGCCCCTACACTCTAAGCACTAGGCTACCTGCCACCTCTACACTCTAACCACTAGGCTACCTGCCGCCTCTACACTCTAAGCACTAGGCTACCTGCCACCTCTACACTCTAACCACTAGGCTACCTGCCGCCTCTACACTCTAACCACTAGTCTACCTGCCGCCTCTACACTCTAACCACTAGGCTACTCTGCCGCCTCTACACTCTAACCACTAGTCTACCTGCCGCCTCTACACTCTAACCACTAGTCTACCTGCCGCCTCTACACTCTAACCACTAGGCTACCTGCCGCCTCTACACTCTAACCACTAGGCTACCTGCCGCCACTACACTCTAACCACTAGGCTACCTGCCGCCCATACACTCTAACCACTAGGCTACCTGCTGCCTCTACACTCTAATCACTAGGCTACCCTGCCGCCCCTACACTCTAACCACTAGGCTACCTGCCGCCCATACACTCTAACCACTAGGCTACCTGCCGCCCCTACACTCTAACCACTAGGCTACCTGCCGCCCCTCCACTCTAACCACTAGGCTACCTGCTGCCTCTACACTCTAACCACTAGGCTACCTGCCACCCCTACACTCTAACCACTAGGCTACCTGCTGCCTCTACACTCTAACCACTAGGCTACCTGCCCCCCCTACACTCTAACCTCTAGGCTACCTGCTGCCTTCTACACTCTAACCACTAGGCTACCTGCCACCCCTACACTCTAACCACTAGGCTACCTGCTGCCTCTACACTCTAACCACTAGGCTACCTGCCGTCCCTACACTCTAACCACTAGGCTACCCTGCCGCCCCTCCACTCTAACCTCTAGGCTACCTGCTGCCTCTACACTCTAACCACTAGGCTACCCTGCCGCCCCTACACTCTAACCACTAGGCTACCTGCCTCCTCTACACTCTAACCACTAGGCTACCTGCCGCCCCTACACTCTAACCACTAGGCTACCTGCCGCCCCTACACTCTAACCACTAGGCTACCTGCTGCCTCTACACTCTAACCACTAGGCTACCTGCCTCTAACCACTAGGCTACCTGCCGCCCCTACACTCTAACCACTAGGCTACCTGCCCCCCCTACACTCTAACCACTAGGCTACCTGCCCCCCCTACACTCTAACCACTAGGCTACCTGCTGCCCCTACACTCTAACCACTAGGCTACCTGCTGCCTCTACACTCTAACCACTAGGCTACCTGCCTCTAACCACTAGGCTACCTACCGCCTCTACACTCTAACCACTAGGCTACCTGCCGCCCCTACACTCTAACCACTAGGCTACCTGCTGCCTCTACACTCTAACCACTAGGCTACCTGCCGCCTCTACACTCTAACCACTAGGCTACCTGCCGCCTCTACACTCTAACCACTAGGCTACCTGCTGCCTCTACACTCTAACCACTAGGCTACCTGCCGCCTCTACACTCTAACCACTAGGCTACCTGCTGCCTCTACACTCTAACCACTAGGCTACCTGCTGCCTCTACACTCTAACCACTAGGCTACCTGCCGCCTCTACACTCTAAACACTAGGCTACCTGCTGCCTCTACACTCTAACCACTAGGCTACCTGCCACCCCACTTTGCTTGTAAGTCTGCCTATTTGTCACATTGTAAGAGGAAATCTCTCTCTCTTTCTCTCGCTCTCTTTCTGTATTAGATTATCAACCTGTTTGTTGCTGTCATCATGGACAACTTTGACTATCTAACCCGTGATTGGTCCATTCTGGGGCCTCATCACCTGGATGAGTTCAAGAGGATCTGGTCGGAGTACGACCCTGAGGCCAAGTGAGGCTACTTTCATCTTTATCTCTCTCTCTTTCTCTCTCTCTCTCTCTCTCTCTCTCTCTCTCTCTCTCTCTCTCTCTCTCTCTCTCTCTCTCTCTCTCTCTCACACTCTCTCACTCACACTCTCTGTCTCTCTCTCTAGCTGTCTCTCTCACACTCTCTGTCTCTCTCTCTCTCACACTCTCTGTCTCTCTCTCTCACACTCTCTGTCTCTCTCTCTCACACTCTCTGTCTCTCTCTCACTCACACTCTCTGTCTCTCTCTCTCTCTCACTCACACTCTCTGTGTCTCTCTAGCTCTCTCTCTCTCTCTGTCTCTCTCTCACTCACACTCTCTGGCTCTCTCACTCTCTCACTCACACTCTCTGTCTCTCTCTAGCTCTCTCTCACTCTCACTGTCTCAGTCTCTCACTGTTTCTGTCACTGTCTCTCTCTCCCTCTCTCTCACTGTCTCACTTTGACTCTATCTCTCGGTCTATCCATCTCTCTTTACTCTGCCCCCCTCCCCCTCCCTCTCTCTTTCTCTTTCTCTGTTTCTCTCTCTCTTTTCTCTCTCTTTCTCTTTCTCTGTTTCTCTCTCTCTTTTCTCTCTCTTTCTCTTTCTCTGTTTCTCTCTCTCTTTTCTCTCTCTTTCTCTTTCTCTGTTTCTCTCTCTATTTTCTCCCTCTCTTTCCTCCCTCTCTTTTCTCCCTCTCTTGTCACATTATTTGAAGTCATATGTACAGATGACGTTAATAATCCACTGTTGTTCCTCAGGGCTGGTATTAACCACTTAGTAGGATCCCCTCAATAGGGGACCTTCAATATTTGTTTTATTCAATGTCATCTAAAATGAGAACGGTAGCCGCTGTCCATGAGTACAGGGTGTGGGCGGCAGGTAGCCTAGCAGTTCAACTCCTTATGTGATGTGATGTAGAAACGTCAGTCTATAAAGATGTAGAAACGTCACAGTCTATAAAGATGTAGAAACATCACAGTCTATAAAGATGGAGAAACATCACAGTCTATAAAGATGTAGAAACGTCAGTCTATAAAGATGTAGAAACGTCAGTCTATAAAGATGTA